>NW_024081383.1:482854-708361 GCF_003009895.1 Hyaena hyaena | reverse complement strand
TTCCGAGGTATTTTATGTTTTTTTTGCAGTTGTGAATGGGATCAGTTTGTTGATTTCTCTTTCTGTTACTTCATTGTTGGTGTATAAAAATGCAACTGATTTCTGTACGTTGATTTTGTACCCTGCTGAATTCTTGGATCAGTTCTAGTAGGCTTCTGGTGGAGTCTGTCGGGTTTTCGATGTAGAGTATCATGTCATCTGCGAAGAGTGAAAGTTTGACTTTCTCTTTGTCCACTGGCATATTTTGATAGAAGTTTTAGAATGACAGCATTCTCATACATCTAGGATTAGCTGTTAGATACTAGGAAAAGAGGACAAATGAAAACAATTTAGTACTAACTCTATGTCTCTCTATTTTTGTTTTCTGTTTCTGTTTCTTCTTCCAACACTTTTGAAGTAATTGTTTCACCTGAAAAGCAAAACTTGATAATTAACTTCAACAATTACTGTAGTTTCTTCATTCTACCTGGAATTAAGTCTCCTCTTGTTGTTTCCAAATCACAGATTAAGATGCACCTCCTAATTAAATACTAATTTACTTTGACAACTGAAAGTTAGCAAACACAGAGGCTTCAAAACCGTAACTTATTTTCAATAAAATACTGATCGCTGTTTTTTAAACAAATTAGTCTCAGAGCATTTTCTTTTTAGTTGCCAAGTATCAAGTCAATAGGAAGGATTTATATTAAAACACTAACATGGACTCCAAAACTTCTCAAGGAGACGAACAATCAAAGCCATTAAAGACAAAATGCCCTATCAGTTTGAATGACAATAATAGCTTGGTATATCCATTAGTGCATTAATACTACATGAAGCCATTACATTGTTTCCACTTATCTATTAATACCCTGTTTTCACATATCTATTAATATAATTAGTGATAATATGGAAAGCATTCAATATTTTTGAAGCCTTAAAAATAAAATTTAGAAGGAATATCTCTGAGAATTAACATGGTAGTTTTTTCTTATTTTTCCTGCTCAATGACAATAAAAAGTATTAGCAAAGAACTACCACCATACAGATACATGTACTGGTTGTCTGAACAATCAAGGAAATAATCTGGAAGTTGAGCTAATAAAACATCGTGTCCAAGATTAGGGTTATATCTGGATATCCACATTTGAGTTGGGTTTGTATGCCATCTTAATAATTTATTTTCATTGTGACCAAAATTAAGCCACATGAAACACAATGAGTTTTCATCTCTTATAAAAAGAGGATGATATCATGTAAGTCACAAAATAAATCTGAGAATTATAATCCCCATTTTAAGGCATAGCACATTTCTTGGTACATTGGAAGATCTTAATAAATATCAACTTTTTAAAAAATATTAATATTTTATGTATTTCTGAGAGAGAGAGAGACAGCGTGAGCAGGAGAGGATCAGAGAGAGAGGGAGATACAGAATCAGAAGCAGGATCCAGACTCTGAGCTAGCTGTCAGCACAGAGCCTGACATGGGGCTGGAACCCACGAACCATGAGATCATGAGATCATGAGAGCATGACCTGAGCCAAAGTCGGACTCTTAACTGACTGAACCACCCAGGCGCCCCAATAAATATCAACTTTTTCTAACATTATTGTCTCTTAAAGTACTCACAGTAATTTCTAGTGGTGTAGAATTATCTCCATTTTGTAGGAAAAGTGAACTGAATTTGGCCCAGGTATATACACAGGCAATAAGTGGGCAATAAGTGAGGCTGGATTTCAGAGAGAATCAACACCTGGGAGTTGTCATATTCTAGTAGGTGCTCAGAAAAGTCCCTGACAGAATAAATCCACAGCAACTTCAACAACAATAATAACAATTTAAAAAAAGCATCAATACTTTCATTTCTTCAACATGGGTCTTTTGCTCTTCTGACTCCTCCCTTTTGTAATGGTTGTGTCAGACTATGGAAGAGAGTCACCAATAAGACTAGTCAAGTAAAAGTATCAAAGGAACCAGTGCCTCTGCAGTCAGGGTATTTATACTGAGTGGCTGGAATGTGGTAGTATTTGGAGCTCTCATTTCAGTGTTACCAGGAATGTTAAAGCTGAAGAAGCCATGCTAGACAACAGATCTGTGAGGTGATTCTGTTGCTTTAAATCTGGCTTATGATCATTTGTCTCACTGGTGTTTTGGTTTCACAAACTGGAGAAATGTAAGACTTTCCCTTTGTGCTCAATTTTGGCTCTTGTTCTTGACTCTGACCCCTGCTGCTTATCCCACTTTAGCTCTTGAAATTGTTCCATTCTGATAGCTAAGTGTGTTGAGGGGCAAAGGGAGATTCAAGACCTGTCAAAGTCACTCCAAGATAAAAGAGCATTTCAGCTACTGCTTCTATAGTATCAACCCATAGCAGGTGACTGGTTTTGATTTTTCTAGGTCCTACTTCAGAGCCGGTGTACAGAATTCAGAATTCTGTCTTTATTTTTATTTGTAATGGGGTTGGATAAATGTCTCATGTTTTACACTCAACCAAGAATTGTTTATTTTACACCATACACACACTCAAAAGCCTAAAACACATCTATATTTCCCCCCAAATTTGGGGAAGTTTAAAATGCACTAGAAACAAAACATTATTAATTGAAGCTGATAGTGATATTCCATTTTATTAGATATGTTTTTCCTTTTCTTCAAAAATATATACATAATAGGATTCAGCAGGTAGTCTGAGATAATTCAAGGAATCAGTATAGTCAAGGCATCACCTAAGCAAAGTTAATATGTGGTAACTGGCCTCTCCAATCTTATGTATCCCTTTGTATATAAATCATAAGATATATAAATATATATAGTAAAGGTAATTAAAGGTATCTAAAGAAAATATGGTACATTAAAATAGTGTAATATATAGACTATATATATATATATGTATGTATATATACATATACACACATATGGTGAGCTACGTGACATGGCTTGATAACAGAGTGGTTTCCAGGCACTGTTTTTTTCCTGATTGCAATTTAAATGTATGGCTAGAGGCTGGTATTTTCTAGTTGTAAAGAGACTGTCTGGTGTCTTTCTGGCTTAGATGTGAACATGACCCCCAATCCTCACTACGTTTCTGCAGAATCCTTACTATTTTATATGCCACCCTCTGGGGTAGCTTGAGAAGAAAGTTCAGAGAAAAGGTCATATTCTGGGCAGACAGCTTGCATCTGTCTAAAAGGCAACTTCATTTGTTTCCACTTTATGCTGTTTTATTTGAAAAGGGGTGTTTAAGTGATATTTGCTTGCTTCTTACTCTACTAGTGAGAAAAATCACATACTGGAGACAAACATGTCAGAGGAAGGTCTCAAAGATTTTGAGAGTTTCAAGTGTGATGGTAAAAAAAAAATTGTAAAGCATTTATTTTTTCCTGCTGAGAAGAGTTATTTATTGATGATACTATTAAATCAGTATTTCAATGGGATTTTTTTTCCCTAGAAACCTCCAGCTACCCTATATTTACAGATTAAGCCAACTAATATGATAGGTGGAAAGTAGTGATGTTTAATATCTAGTGTTGAAGCAGATATGCTGAAATATCATTTTTTATACATCATTGCTGATAATATATATTTATTCAAGTTTTCCAGAGGGCAGTTGAGGAATATTTGCCAAACTTGAAGTACACATGGCTTTTGTGTTAATAAATCTGCAAATGCAATTTTATTCTACAGACATCTTTGCCCCTTTCCAACAGCAATGTATAAGGAGATTTCTTGTGAAATTGTTTGTAATTGTTATCTATTGATGAACATTTAGGTTATTTGTAAGTTTCTCATTATCTAAAGAAAATATGGTACATTAAAAATATCGTAATATATAGACTTTAAAAATTAAGTGTATCTATATGCATTTGCTTAGAACTCATGAAAAAGGAACTAGTATAGGGTGATGTCTAAGAGAAAAATCCAGTGAATTAAATCTTTTAGTTTAATGTCTGACTCCATGTAGTAAGTCAGTAATTACATACAAGTTACCCAGTATCTTTGACCATCAGATTTTCCTTTGTTAATAGAACTCTCATACTGGTCACCTTAAGGAAGTTTCTCATAAATTAAAAGAATGAATTTTGGGGAATGGGATGGGTTGATGAAAGGAAATTTACTTTTTAATTATATGATCATTAAAATGTTAAAATTAATTATCACAGGATTGTAAGATTATCTTTAATATTCCAAACAAAATTTATAAAAGGAACTTTTTACACCAGGCATCAGTTATTGTAAAGTGAAATTTGATGAGTTAATGATTGGATTCTGAACTATTATCTTATTTTTAAAATTTTTTAATATTTATTTATTTTTGAGAGAAAGAAGAGTGAGTGAAAGTACAAGCAAGGGAGGGGCTGAGAGGGAGACACAGAAACTGAAGCAGACCCCAGGCTCTGAGCTCTCAACAGAGAGCCAGATGCAGGGCTTGAACTCATGAACTGCGAGATCATGACCTGAGCCAAAGTCAGACACTCAACCGACTGAGATACCCAAGTGCCCCCTGGAATATATTTTAAAGGCTGAAACATTACATAAATTCCATGTTTCAAGTTTTGCATTTAGTTCTGGGGATACTAAGCATAAAGCTCAGACCAGATCTTTTCCTTTGAGATTAAGAACTTCTTACTTTTTTGATAAATATACTGGGTCCCTTAACCTATTTAGTGCAGGAAGCCAAAATCAAAATTGTTCATAGGTTTCAAAACATAAGTGAAAATCACAGATTCCAAAGGCACCTAGATAAACAAAACTGAAAACTTTATAAAGAACGCTCAACATTTTGAATTTAACAAAATGACAAACAATATCAATAATAATGACATAGCACTTGTAACTAGGAAACTTCTCAACACATGTCAACTAAAGTGTCTTCATTCAGTCCCTACATTTTGTTTATGAGAAGTGCAGCCTGAAACAGTACTAAATCATGCAACTATAAGTGTATACATACAGAAGTATTCAATCTAGGATTTATATATTTTAAATATCTTTTTAAATTAAACTTTACACCAAAGGTAGGGCTTGAACTTATTACCTCAAGGTCAAGAGTCACAAGTTGTATTGATTGAATTAATGGAGAAAATAAAGAAAAACTCCTTGAGGTCATATAGGTCATATAGGTCATAATGGCAAACTGCCCAAACTGCCCAGGCCAGGTACTCCCCACACCCACTTCCTTTCCCTACCTCTGTGTAGTGATGACCCCAAGTCACCCTACCCCTGTACATCCAATCAGCTTTAAACACCTCTGCCTGTATGGTTGGGCTTCTTTTAACTTTATAAGCAAACGACCACCTTTGTTCCGGCTCAGACCTCTGGAGATGATCTCCTCTGAGCCCACCAGTGTAAAATAAACCTCCTCTTTTCCAAGATCTCCGAGTGTCACTTGGTTCTTCTGCCAGTGATCCAGACCAGATTTCCACAACAGAATCAGCCATACATCCCAAGGTTTTCCCTACTTCAATTGTAAAAATGTAAATGTTTCCAGTGGTTTTCTTACCTTAGCAATTTATTTCCAGTTCAGTGACTCTGAATATTAGTTCAGAAAGTTTATTGTATGTATAAATATATATCTATGGCATCTTTCCTAAGTAAGTATTATAACTTTATATCTCATTGTGACCTACAGGCCAAGAAGAAACTCATATTTATGTAACCAATCATAACAATATTAATGACAATAAATAATTGATCAAACATCAACACCAAACTTCACTTCTTAGAATACATAAATGTCAGGGCACCTGGGTGGCTCAGTTGGTTACATACCCAATTCTTGATTTCAGCTCAGGTCATAATCTCACAGTTCATGAGATGGAGCACTGCACTGGGCAGCATGGAGGTTCTCTCTCTTCTTCTTTCTCTCTGCCACTTCCCCACAAGCCTGCCTCTGTCTCTCTCTCTCTCTCAATCAAAATAAATAAACCTAAAAAAATAATACATAAATATCAAAAAATAAATAAAAAGAAAGGAAAAAATAGCTCTCATCCACTTGGAAGTTTGCAGCATTAATCGAAACCAACCTAATTTTAATTATATTGAAAAGTTTTAATCTATAACAATAAGTAACTGAAGATGATAAAACGAATAACAGCAGAAGCCTGAAGGAGAAATATGCCACTTAACCACTGGAAACAGAAGAGTAAAATATGTACAGATATATATTTTTATTCATTTTAACTTTTTTTTTCCTAAAGAGAGAGAGAGAGAGCAAGTATGAGCAGGGGAGAGGGACAGAGGGAGAGAGATAGAAAATCCCAAGCAGGCTTCATGCTCAACACAGAGCCCATTGTGCGTTGGTCAATCCCATGACCCTAGGATTATCACCTGAACTGAAATCAAAAGTTGGACGTGCAGCCAACTGAGCTACCCATGTGCCCCCATACTGCATAGATATAGACACTAATTGTATGAGATCTATATTTTTGACAGCCAGTTAAGTTTATAAATTATAAGAAAAATCAGCATAACTGTGTCTTTGCTTTTAGAAGTTGAATAAAGAATCTCAGTTATTTATTATTCATTCATCCACCTCTTCATTCACTCATCTACTCATTCATTAAAAATTAATTTATTCCTTAAATATTTATTTAACTTTCTATATGGTGCCTGACACTGTGCTGATTGCTTCAGAAAAAAAGAAAAAACAAGAAATCAAACAGACCCATTAACACTTATACCACTGGACTGTGATCTCTCCAAGAAGGACTTTTGGCTTTTGGATTTGTTTGAATGATTTTGAGTTCACCAGTCATGGTCTTGACATGAAAAACTGGCACCCTTCAATAGGGTGACTTGAGGAGAATGCTGAAACATGCTACTGGGGAAGACTACCAGTGGCATTCAGAAGAAATAATGGATGCTATAATACTACAGGGCTCATAACATTGGGAAGATATTACCATCTCTAAGCTTGAAGGAGTCAGGATAGGGAGTCAGTACCAGAATGCTGAGGAAACTGATGACAGTGCTACCTAGGGAGTTATGGCCATAACATGAAATAACCAGACCAAGGAAACATAGCAGACAGACCACCTATGGAGTAAGTAGCACTATGTAGTCTCAACTCCACTCTCCTATTGTACTCTGATTTCCTTACCATATCTCCCATTGGTCTAAACTCAACCTCAGTCTAAAACAGGGAGAATCCATTGAGATACTCCAGGACAGCCTTTTGGGCACAGAACAAGGTATAGATGAGGAGAAAATGGAAGCTATCCCACACACTGAGTGAAAAGTACCAAGAACTTAATGTTCCTCACCTGTGTGCAGGCAGATAGCATTTTCTCCCTCCCCTAGTATCTCCACCCAGACTTCAAGGATGCACATAACAAGCTAGATAAAATAAAGGTTAAAAAAAAAGTATCATTTCATCTTTGAGTTGCATTATTAGTGACTTTTTTGGCATGACTGTAGTTGTGATCCCTAATTAAAAACATCCGTCTTTGTTTTGTTAAAATTTCAAGAAATATGTAATCAATTCTCTGTTGACATATTCCACCCATTCATCCAGAAGGATGCCTAATGGAATGAAGCTGAATAGAGAAAGGAGAAAAAGTAGGATGAGGAGACTGGAGGGACTAGTTTCCTTCAGTTCAAGGAAATGTCATTTTGTCTCACTCAACTAATAATAAAGACCAGTTTGATATCTCTGTAAAAGGACATGTGACTTTTAAGAACATGAGGATCAGTTGAATATTACAATGACAACTTTTGTCATTCTTCCCTCACATACTGAAAGATTCTGACTCCCACTAGTAAAAGCGTAAAGTGTAATGCTGATGTCACATTTAAAATAGTTGACATTAGGGGTACCTGGGTGGCTCAGCTAGTTAGGTTTCTGCTCAGCTCATGATCTCATTGTTTGTGGGTTTGAGCCTGTAGTCAGACATCTGTACTGACAGTGTGGAGCCTGCTTGGGATTCACTCTCTCCCTTTTCTCTGCCCTTCTCTTCCTCTCTCCCTCTCTCTCTCAAAAATAAATAAACATTAAAAAATAGTTGACATTATATTACAATAACTGAAACAGAAGTTATTTTTAAAACATTAAGTGAGATAAGATGTTTAAAGCCTTTGTGAGTACCTGATATATAATAGTTGTTTATCAAATATTAGGCTCTTAATGGGAGGAAGAAAAAGGAAATATTTTTTTTCTCAGCTTCCTCATCTAAACACATCTGATTGAGCTTCATTTATTTTAAAGCATTTTGAGCCCTAAAGTCACAAATTAGTAACAGATGTCAGAACTATGTCTCTCACAGATACACTTGTAAGAACAGAAAGTATGCTCATTTTATATATAAAGGCAACAACTCTGCTTTAAAGAGAGGGCACTTATGTGTAGAAATCAAATACTCTGAGGCTATTTTGGTTAGCTATTTGGGAGGGAGGAGGGACTTCTGTACAGGCTGCAAAAACACTTGAATAATGATAGAGCTCAATATAGACATGTGATATGTCATTCAAATATTGCCTTTGTATTGAGACAGATATGAACTCCCATTCCAGCTCCATCAATCATTAGTGTGTAACCTTGGGCAAGTCAATTAACATTTCTGAGTCAGATTCCTAATCTATAACATATGTGTTTTTCTTCACTATTATGTTGAGAGGTTTAGGAATATTTTGCTTTTGTGCTCAGTAGCTTACATAGGTAATCATAGAATAATTTTCTTCCTCTCCATTATAATAATTAGCTATATATTGAAATTAATATTTGTTACACACTAAGCATAGTATTAAATATTTTGGACTTCATTCAAATACTTAACCTTCACATAATTTTCTTTTCTGTAATATGCTTTCATGTGAGGACTGTATGAGATAATATATGTGGCTAAAACTAAAATTCAAAATAAGGTCTATCTGAGTGACTTACAGTATTAGTAACCATTTGACTATTCAGTAATTATTGTTCCACCTGACAAAGTGTGCTTGATTCATCTTCTTGATGGAATAATCACAGATACCAGTCCCTACTAGATATATACTGCTGCCTGCAGTTCTTTTTTCTTTTCACGCTTATTTATTTATTTTGAGAAAGAGAGTATGTGTGTACAAGTGAAGGAGAGATGCACAGAGAGGGAGGGAGAGAGAGAATCCCAAGCAGGATCTGTGCTCTGTTCAGAGCCTGATGTTGGACTCAAACTCACAGACTGCGAGATCATGCATGACTGAGCCAAAACCAAGAGTCCAATGCTTAACCAACTAAGCCACCCAGGCACCCCGTATTTCCAGCAGTTCTAATAACTGACATTTATAGTTTTCAAAGCTTACTTAGAATTACAAGGATCCTACTTTCTCACTTTCTTTCTGATCATTTCTAATGAGGAATTTTTGGGTGATAGTGGGGTTTGTGGAGTCTGGAGCTGACCACCAAGAAAGAATTCTTGAAGACGTCTTTGGTGCAAAGTATCACAGGATACTAGAGGCCTAGCTAGCTATTGTCAAACTAAAGTTGTTTTTCCCTCTAGCAAATCATTGACATTAAGACTGTAAGGAGTTCCTAGAGAAACATTTACCTCTGCCTGCCTTAAGTAGTTGTCAGTGGACTGCAGGTTATTTAGTTCTATCTGCCATTTCCTTCTGCCTTTGTTTCCCTTATCACTACGGGGAGAGGTGATGGAAATTAGGACTTGGAAGACTTTGATCTCTGTTAGTTAACTGTTTATTTTTCCCCTTTCCTTTGTTCTTGGGCAGCCAGGAGTACCTGAGGAGTATCACACATATCCCCCATGGAGGGGTTGAGGGTTGTGGCTTGTCAGCTTGCCTTATGCTCCCTCATCAATTTCTACTTTACTAAGATAGCATTCTCTCACTCACTGTACCTATTTTATCACAACACTTTATTATTAATATATGTACTAACAACACCAATTGATGCAAGCATCCTATGCTAATTAAAATAATCTTCCTAATATCAACCCATTCATACTGATTACCCCAAATCCAAACCCTACAGGTTGATGTGAAGAGCCAGGTGAATCTTGCACATGCAGAGGGGTACACTATGGAAAGGAACCTATAGTACAGGTGGCATAAGAAATCATAATTTTTGTGAAGAGAAAGAAAACAACTTTTTCAGCTTTACTGAGGTATAACTGACACGTAGCATTTAAGGTGTGTGATGTGATAATTTGATGCTCTTACAAAGAGCAAAATGATTACCACAATAGGGTTAGTGAACATCTTCATCAATTAACATAATCACTATTTCATTTTCATGGTGAGTCTTTTTCATGGACTCTCTTAGGCACTTTCCAATGTATAGTATAATATTGGAGATATAAGATATTGATATAGATATAATCACATCTTACTTATCCATTCAGTCACCTATAGATAGGCTGTTTCTATATCTTGGCTATTATGTATAAAGCTGCAAGGAGGATGGGGATGAAGTTATCTCTTTGATATCCTGACTTTATTTCCTTTGCATATATACCCAGAAGTGGGACTGATGAATCCTATGGTAATTCTAGTTTTGATTTTTTGAGGAACCTCAGTACTGTTTTCCATCATGGCTGCACCAATTTACATTCCCAACAAGAGTGCACAAGGGTTCCCTTTTGTTTACATGCTCCCCAGTACGTGTTGTCTCCTGTCTGTTTGATAATAGCCATTCTAAGGAGCATGGGGTGATATCTCTATGTCATTTTACTTGTGTTTCCCTAATAATTAGTGATGTTGAGCATCTTTTTATGTTCCTATTTGCCATCTGTATGTCTTACTTGGAAAAATGTCTATTCAAGCCCTTTACCCATTTTTTAACTAATGTTATTTAATTGGATCATTGTCCATTTTTAAATTGGGACTTTTTCCTATTGTTTGAGTTCCTTTTAAGGATTATTTCTTTTGATCCAGGGACATGGAAGATATTTCCTTTTTTTTTTTTTTTATCTTCTTCAACTTCTTTCCTTAGTCTTATAGTTCTGAGAGTATAGATATTTCACCTCATGGTTTAATGTATTCCTAATTACTTTATTATTTTTGATGCTACTGTGAACGTGATTATTTTCTTCATTTCATTTTCAGTTATTTTCTTGTTAGTGTATAGAAAGGCAACTGATTTTGGATTCTGCAACACACTAGGCCAATGCTGATAGCTTCCTTTTTGCTTTCCCAAGTGTGATGCTGAAGTTCAAGTTTCTCATTTCTCCCTGACTTGAAGATTCGGTTGGGGGGGAGAGGCAGCAGTGAGGAGAATTGGAGGACCGGCTTTCTATGCATGCTCACTAACTCTCTGAGGAAGCTCATTCTCTTTGTGGGCAGTGCCAGGCACCATAGGTTAAGGGGATCTAGGAGTAAGGCACACATAGTGCTTGGAGTACCTCAGGGCCAGTTGGAAGGATCCACAGATGAGGTGTCCCCATTGTAGAATTAAATACATCCCTTCAGTGCCCTCTGAAATTCCTATCTGCTATTCTTCCTGCCTCTGTGGGCCCTACAGTTACCTCCAGACCGAGTACTCTGGTTACAGCTAGGGAGAAATGGGCCTCTTTGGCAGCATCCCACATGGGTGCAGAAGCAGATGCATACTCTTATGCTCTCGTATCTCACTTATCCCTGGGGGAAAAATCGTGGACCAGAGAAGATCTTCCTTGGCACTGACCTGTGCCTCCTTAGGGAAGAGGGGACATGGACAAAAATCTTGGGGTTTTTTGGTTTGTTTTGTTTTGTGTTGTTTTTGTTTGAGGGCATTGTTTTGTTGTGCTTCTCTAACAGTTTGCTAGAATTTCTCCACTGTACACCTGGACTTGCACAAAGACTCTCTCATTTGTGGGTCATAGTCTAAGACAGCATGTTCCAGGGGCTCCCAGACTGCTACAGACAGGCTGGAGCTACTGTACAGGCCACTTCAGGGTCCACAGCTAGGATCAAGGTCCATTTGCCTACTGCCTATTGTACACGTAGATGAGACTCTTACTGGGTCCCTTGACAAATGTGCTGGTTTCCATTGCTCCCTCTAAGGCACTTTTGTCCATGTATGAATGCCAAATTGTTGTTGTTGTTGAGTGGAGAATACAGGTGAGGGATGTCTTTTTTGGCCATCTTGCTGATTTCACTCCTCAGGAAGAAAACAATTGTATTGTTAAATAAGCATTCAACCAGGATGTAATGTGCATTGCAGGCAATATACAAAGAGATTGCCTTGGCAGATACAAAATTCACCCTCTCATATAGCTAAGGAGAAACAACCCATTGCATACATGTTCTCATAAGTAATACCTGGTCCACAGAAGTCTTGACAGCACCATTAATCACACATAGTTCTTACTAAATTTGTTTGGTAATTAGGATGACTATCTTTATTGGCTAATTGGCTTTAACCAAAGGAAAGATAGATTCCTCACATGTTTAAGAGGTAATTTTGCAGCTGCATTGAAGGAGACTATCAAAGTTAGGCTCCTATCTTACCACAGAAACTGGGAGAAAAGGATGCTATCTATCCTCCCTCATGATTACATTTAAAAGAAATTGTTCCCACGTTTCTTAACAAAGGCATTCCTGAGTTATAAAGCTAGCAAGAGACATATTTAGCTTTTTGGAAGATCTATATGCTTTTCAAAAAGACCGAGAAAGAACTTACAATGACAAAATTTTTTAAGTAAATGCTCTAAGATAAAGGGAGAGGTTCCCCTCCCTTATTTTCAACTAGGAGAATTAAGCCTCTTATTTTTAATTTGCATATGCCCTTACAGGACACACACCTTCATGCACTTACAAATGTAAGCGTGCATGTACACGTGCGCGTGTGTACGCACGCACACACATACACACAAGCACACATATATAATTATAAATTTTATTCTGAGGCATTTTAAATTTTTTTAATGTTTTATCTATTTCTAGGAGAGAGAGAGAGAAAGAGAGAGAGAGAGACAGCGTGAGCAGGGGAGGGTCAGAGAGAGAAGGAGTCACAGACTCTGAAACAGGCACCAGGCTCTGAGCTGGCAGTCAGCACAGAGCCCGACGCGGGGCTGGAACCCACGAACCGCGAGATCATGACCTAAGCGAAAGTCGGACGCTTAACCGACTAAGCCACCCAGGTGCCCCAATTCTGAGGCATTTTAAAGTAAATGGCAGATACTTATCTATAATATATTTACTAATTTGGTTAATCATAAAGTATACAGAATGTAGTATGAAATAAAAACTTCCTAATTAGAGTTCAGTATTTACAGACCTACAAATATTATGTTCAAAAGTTATTTTCTGTTTTCCTCTTTCGGTGAGATTATGTTATTCATTTGGAATATGACTTAATTCATTTGTTTTTGTGATTTTGGGGTTTGCACATAACCTTGTTGATTTTTAAAAGACTTATCATTCAAGAGTGTGCTACACATTAACATGATTGCAGAAGCCAGAACATATTAAGAAATGTCTTCACCCCTCCCCATATTTCTTTTGTTGTTTTCACTTTGTTCTCATCCACTTCCTGTAGATAAGCAATCTCAATAGTCTGGATCTTTTTCTTCATTTTTTAAAAAAAGTAGATGCTTTTAAATTATCCTATTTCCTCTTGTTTGTACACACAGCATTATAAAGATACTAATATACTTTGATTTTGTGCTTAACACTATATCCTAGGAATCGCTTTTACTGATTTATGGAATTTAATATTTTTATAGATAGATACATAGTCATCCATTGTGTGGATATAACATAATTTTATCAACTCCTCAGCATAAGGATAGATAGGAGATTATAAATAATTACAAACAATACTACAATGAATTATTTTGTGCATATTTGTATTGTTGAGTATCATTTTAGGGTAAATTTGCCTCTCCTTTTATAGCAAATGTGAGCAAGCATGTTACCAGAGGAAGTCCAGATGTAGTGTCAGCTTCAGAGTGCATTGTTGCACTCTGTTTTCTCATTTTCAGAATTTACAGCTATATAATCAATGCTGAGAAGTGGTCTGGGTGAAAGAACCAGCAGAATTGGGCCTTGCAATTTTATCATACTCAGAAAGATGGGTAGGAGTATAAGAAGTCCATTGTGAATTGTCTCCCATATCTTCTTATGTAAATTCCCCATAGCACCTCTTGAGGCTTGATAGGTTCTCCTTCTCTGTTCTACTTCTTCCATCAAAGCACTTGATATTTTGCATTATAATCATTGATTTTCTTGTCAATCTCTCCTTCCTTGAGATAAGTGAGTACATCTTATTGAAACCCTATCTAATGCCTGGCGCTGTTTTAGGTGCTTAGTGATTCAGGGATGAATAAATACAGGTAAATGAACATATGGAAAAGATTAAAAGTTGAGGAAGACAGCTAACCTGTACCTTATTCATGTGAGTTTTGCTATTTCTCATACCAGATGCTTAGTCTACAGTGGTTCTTGTTAGAATGCAAATCATTTCCTCCTTCTCCTCTGGGAATTTATGGACAGAAGGTTATAATCTCCTTGTTACTTATCACTCCAAGAGAATCTGAAGGAAGTAGTTCAGAAATCACATGTATAGGCTCATTTTCACCTAGATAATTGGCATTTCCATGTCTTAAACTACATATTACAGTAAGAAATATATAAAATATCTTGAGAGCAGAAACAAGACTTTCTGATGCTGCTCTTGAGACAGGTGCATTGATAACTGATATTATAGGTATCATTGATATGATCATTACCTCATGAAAGAACAGGCCAAGCAATTTTCCATTCACTGCATTAGAAAAAGACATATATTAAAAGTTCCACCTGCTCAAGGATGTAAAATATGTTGCCTTTATTTTTAGGGATAGTTTAACCTTAAGCAAAATGTTGGTTACTGAATAGACTCTGCTGTGGAAATAACTTTTGTCAAAGAAAGAGCCTTTTATAATACCATGGTCCTTTCTACAGAAGGTTGTAATGGAAGATGTTTCCCCATGTTCCCTTAGCTTAAGGAATGACCTCTTGCCCACTTCACATATTTTTTGTGAGACTGCCAATCACAGCGGTTGTAGGTATAACGGAGGTACTTGGCTTGGGTAAACGTGATATCCCCTGTGTCCATAACTACTGGTCTGAATATGGTAGACATGACCAGAACAATACTCTTCAGATTCATTTCAAAGTATACAATTGCATAAATCTGGGAAGGTGAGTTACAAAAACCTGGTCCCACATTTGGTCATCTTCCAAACTGCATGAGTACAGTCTTTTCAAGAATGAAGTCTGCATGGAAGAAAGCAGCACCAAGGAATGTAGGAGATGCACAGCTCTGCAAACATGTGTAGAGCACCTGAATCCAGCTAACCCAGAAACAACTACCCCTTACCTGTTAAGTTACATAAGCCAATATTTCTCACACACTCTCTTCCCTTCTATTTTATTTTTGTAATTATTTTATTAAATTAGTAGATTTTTTAGTTCATTACAGAAGAACATCTTATTCAAAGTGTCTTAAGCAGTATGTCTAAAAATAAATATCTAGGATTCCCTTTGCTATTTATACCCTTTCTCTTGTACTCTGCTCTCTTCTCTTTGATTTTTTTTTAATGTTTTTTGTTTATTTCTAGGAGAGAGAGACAGCGTGAGCAGGGGAGGGTCAGAGAGAGAGGGAGTCACAGACTGAAAGAGGCTCCAGGCTCTGAGCTGGCAGTCAGCACAGAGCCCGACGCGGGGCTCGAACCCACGAACCGCGAGATCATGACCTGAGCGAAAGTCGGACGCTTAACCGACTAAGCCACCCAGGCGCCCCTCTTCTCTTTGATTTTATACCAAAACTTTTGTAGAGGAAAAAGTATATATGAAGGTGAAATTAAAGGAATAAAATAGATGTAATGTTAGACAGTATTTAGGTCATAAAAGATGTGGCAAAGGGACAAAGTAATCGTGAGAATAATGGTCAGGAGGACAGAGTGTATGGCTTTTAATTTTGGCTCTGTATATAATTTGTCTTGCGATATTTAGTGAACGTAAGGTTCATTTGCTCAAATAAGTAGAAGGTCAACCAACCATTGATTTCAAATTAAGTTCCTAAATTTCTAAAAAAAAAAAAAAAAAGTCTACAGAGGTAACCATGAGGTTCTTTACCCTATTAAAAAAAAAAAACACAGATTTAAAAAATCTAGTATGAATCGTAGATAAAACTGGGGAAGTCCCTGCCTAAGTCAAAGCATCATCACGTTTTTGTTAATATGAGTGCTCTTATTTGCACTAAGCCATAACTTTGGTCTTCTCATGTAAACAAAAAAGGTTAGGATTTCTGTGTTGTGTATGTTTTTGATTAATAATAAATGGTTAGCAATTATCATTTAATAAACTCCATGGATTTGGAAGATCACACCCTGATGGTCCTGTGGTTCCTGACCTTTATTTCCCCAACAAGGACCTTTTTATTATTGTCTTCCCTCTTTTGAAATATTTTAAACAACCTGAGGAAAAGCATGTGCCTGGTGACCTACAGATTGCAATTTTGCTTCTATGCTTAGAAACTACCATTTAAGGGCTCTTTTGAAACTTAGTTTTACCACTTTTAAAATGGGATTGTTGGTAACTACTGAACAGAATTGCTGTAAAGTATAAATGAGATTTTTATTGGGCCTATTGATGATGTTTTATAAGTGTTAGCTTTTCCTTCTAGCTTCAAACTTTTTCCACATACCATTTCTATGTTGACTGTAGTATATCAGGAGTCTTGCAGGACTTACAGGTATCCACAGGACTAAAAAAAAGTGATCTATAGAAAATGGGTTAAGAAAAACTTAGATTTAGTAATGGAATACTAATAGAATTTGAAATGTATCATATAAAAGCTATATGACTAAGACACATTGTTCATGTAATGAGTACATGTACTAAAAGAGAATGTCATGGATTAAGTACTACAAATGCCCAACTGTCAGAAAGTGTCTAGCATGAGAACTTGAATTAAACCTCTTTTAATGAAGTCATACATTTAACATTCAAGAAAGCAAAGATATTCTGGCCTGGTGAAGACCTTTAGTAAGTATGTAGAGTAGATCCGATATGCAAACTGCAACATGTTACAGAAAAATATGCCAATGAGACTCTCTCTATAAGGCCTACAACAAAGAAAGACTTTCATAAAGGGACAGGAAACTAAAGATGTTTCTGAAAAAGAGATCAGACTAACTCTTTTTCTGAGATCTAAACAAGATGAAAAATAGATTATTGCAACTTTAAACTCACTAACTTATCTTTAAACATGTCAAAGTCTTTGGGTGTTTCACAAATTACCCATAAAACTTAAAAGCCTTTGCAGAGAACTTTGGAAATCACTAAAAATCCCAAGAGATAAGCACCTCTATGCTCAAAGTGGACTCAGATTTTCCAAATGCAAATTATTTTTCCAAGCCTATAATGGAAATTGCATTACTGATACATTTAGAATCAGAGGAAATCCATAGACACTTTCCTAAGAATAATTTATATGATGTGTATTTGAACACATACACAAATTTATTCAGGAACATCAGAGATACCTCGAAGTTCACATGTGTCACTTAGATAAATAACCTCTGGTTTATAAAGTATATTACAATTTTAGTAGTTCTGTCAATATGTTAAAGAAGTTTATATCAGTGATTGGCCTCTCTACAGTATATCTGTAGCCACCACAGCCCCTAAGAGGATTCATGGGAGAAGTGAGGACAAGCAAGTTGAAGGATCCTACACTAAATTTTTTCATGTATCCAAATAAGGCCTTCCCTGAAATGTATAAGACCTTGAGCCCTGGACTCAGTGTGTGTTCTGGCCCTGGCTCACAACGCTATTTGTCATTGCCAGCTAGTGGCCCCTAGGCACTGGAGGGGATTTAGAAAATTTCAAAAGGTATTCTAAAGCATGGAAGCCCCAGTGGCAGAAAGCCCTAAATATGGACCCCCGCTGGCAGTTCCAAGGATATACAAATACAAGAACTAATGAGTTTCTAAAATAATTTAAACTAGGGGTGCCTGGGTGGCTCAGCTTGTTGGTCAGCCAACTTCAACTTAGGTCATGATCTCATGGTTTGTGGGTTCAAGCCCCACATTGGGCTCTGTGCTCACAGCTCAGAGCCTGGAGCCTGCTTTGGATTCTGCCTCTCTTTCTCTCTCTGCCCCTCCTCCACTCACGTTCTGTCTCTCTCTCCCTCAAAAATAAATCAACATTAAAAATTTTTTATAAAAGCTTACACTAAATAATCTACCAGAATATTAACATATTGTATAGAACTTCAATTTCATAGAAACAGAAACTAGAATGGGGGATATGAAGTGATGTAAATCAAAGTGTATAAATTATCAGTTAGAAAATGAATAAGTTCTGATGATCTAATGCACACTGTGGTGGTTATGGTTAAAAATACAGGATTGTATACATGGAAGTTGCTGAGAGCAGATAATAAGCATTCTTACCATACACAGAAAAGAGTTATTTAACTAGGTGAGGTAATGGATGTGTAAATTATATTGATTTTGGTAATCATTCCACAATATATGTATATCAAATCATCACATTGTATACTTTAAATATATACAATTATCTATGTCAATTATTTCTCAGTAGAGTTTAAAAAATTATTGAGGGGCTCCTGGATGGTTTAGTTAGTTAAGCGTCTGACTTCAGCTCAGGTCATGATCTAACGGTTTGCCAGTTCAAGCCCAGCATTGACCTCTCTGCTGTCAGGATAGAACTCACTTTGGCCTCTGTTCCCCCTCTCTGTTTCCCTCCCTGGTTTGTGCTGGCTCTATCTCTTTCTCAAAAAACAAATCCAAAAACAAAATTTATTGAAACAGAAATTTTGCTGAGAAAAAAAAAAATTCTTGCTTTATTGTGCTGCAAATGGGAAAAGGCAAAGATCTGACTTTTATTATTTGTATAAAATTCTTTTTGTGTGTGCGGGGCAAGATATATGTGCCAGGCACTATGCTGGGCTCTTTGGCTATTGCAGTGGTTTCCAATGAGGAAGGATGTTGATGCTGCCCTCCAAGGGACATTTGTCAATGTCTGGTGACATTTTGTTTTGTCAATTATGAGGAGAGTGTTGTGGCACCCATTGTGCACAGGCCAGTAATACCACTAAACATATTACAATGTGCAGGATAGCCTGTGACAACAAATTTTCCAGCTCAAAATATTAACAGTGATGATCTTGCAAAACACTAGTCTATATTATTTTCTAGTACAGTGTAGATTGAAGATCTGAGTATCTCCATGTTCCATGTATAAGTTGGCATATTAATTACATTACTCATATCAGAGATTTAAAAAAGGTAGCTAAGATTCTCTACAAGGTCTGTTTTACTCCCTCACAGAGCTCCCAGTTTTTAGCTTTTATTTCATCTTATACCTCCTAAAAGGGATTTTATGAGCATAACTTTTATAGTTCTGTGCTTTCTTGTGTTATGTCTATATAACACAATCTCCCACCATCACTTTTTGAGACCTTCGCATCTCTGCCTAACTTCATTCATATACTTTGTTTTACTTGTGGACTGGGGATTTAGTTTCTATTGTAGAATGGGACCTTGTGGTCTCCCTTTGAATTGAATGCTGAAGAATCTCCAGCTTTAATTAAAATGATAGTATCACTATTTAAAGGCTAAAATACCTACAAGGACACAAGCAATAATGGCCCAGTTTTATGTGGCTTAGCAGGCCAGCTATCCCAAGAATGCTTCTTACATGCCTGGTTTGCTTTTAGAAGGAGGAAGGCTGCTTTTCTAAAGATATGAATTCTGGATCTGATTGCCTCTGTGAAGAACATTTAAAGAGGGTTGGGTATCTCTGACTGAAAACAAAACAAAACAAAACACTTTGTGTTAAAAGTTTTCATAGCATGACTGTAATATAAGTCCCACTGACATTTCCTGAGCAAACTTGTGCAATACTTGCAAGGCTGTGGAGAATACAGATGCCCCAGAGTTGCAACAGGAATAGAAAGGTAAGGGTGTCTGGGTGGCTCAGTCGGTTCATCATCCGACTTTGACTCAGGTCATGATCTCACTGTTCGTGGGTTTGAGCCCCGTGTCGGACTCTGTGCTAACTTCCAGCTCAGAGCCTGGAGCCTGTTTCAGATTCTGTATCTCCCTCTCTCTCTGACCCTCCCATGCTCTCTCTCTCTCTTTCTCTCTCTCTCTCAGAAACAAATAAAACATTAAAAATAAAATCAAAAAAAGGAATAGAACAGGTAGACTCTGTTGTGCATCCCATGAAGGGTGCAATAGACAAAAAAGGTGTTTGGAAGAAAAAAGTCATTGATCCAAAAAACGTATTACCTCCCTAGTCCTCATTTCCAGCTAATAACCTTGCCTCTTATTTTACCAAGAAAATAGAATGTCCATGTGTATCCACCTCTAATGTGTAGTCCCCTCTATAAGTCTGTATTCTCTCCTGTTAATTTGGATTAATTGTCCTGCTTCTCATGTAAGTCAATCCTTCCATCCATGTACTGTGTCTTATCCCTTCTATTCTTAATTTTCATCATTTGAGCAATCATTATATTTTTCTTTGGTGCCTTCTAAAACCCAATACCCTTCTCTAATGAATTGTCTCCAAGCTCACATAAAAATGCTTTTATTTTCCCCACAACAAAAACTTCTCTTGGTCTCTCCATTCATATCTCCTACTTCATTTATTTGTGGCCTTTGTGTCAAATCCTGGAAGGAATGATCTTGGTTAAATGTAAATTATATCATGTAGCTTCATTGTTTAGGACTCTCCAAAATCTCATCTCATTTGGGGGAAAAGCAGCATATTTTTAATGGTCAAATGCCCCACAAGGCTTACTTCAGCTGTTTTCTTCAGCTGCTTTCTGACCTTGCCTTCTACCCTTTTTTCCACTCTCTTATTCACTTCTCATTGCCAACTGTTTTTCTTTTTCTTCAGTTGCAAGAAATGCTCTGCCTTTTTCCCACATCAGAGTCTCTGTATTTGCTGTTCCCTCTACTTGAGATATTCTTCCTCCAAATAGCAAGGAAGATTTCTTCCTTGCCTCTTCAGATCACTGTTAAAATGCCTTCCCCGTTAGTGAGAACTTCCTTGATGACCTCACATACGATAGCAACCCCCTGCCCTTCAGCATACTTTATCCTCCTTACACTATTTCCTTGTTCTCCATTATGTGGGTCACAATCTAATGTGTTATATAGTTATTTGTTGATTGTTCCATTCACAAGAATAGGAATTCTATGAAGGTAGAAACTTTATGGTCTGTTTCATTCACTGCTGTATCCTCTATACCTACAGAACTGTTTAATACATGATTGGCAGGGGGAAGGATTGGGATAGGATAGTAAATAGTAATTAAGGAGAGGTTTGGCAATGATGAAATCTGAAGAAAGGGCATTAGTTCAGGACATCACTCTTTGCAGTTGTTATGGCTCTGTGAACTTGGACTTCCCATCTCCTCTATGGAGTTACATCTGTCAAGCTGTAAGGTATCTTTGAATCCATACACATGTGTCCTTCCTATAGGTAATGCTGGAAACAGTGATACATGTGTGTAGTCTGGAAACTCTAGTTCTAACCCCTACACGTCTTTTCCTCTGTTTATTTGAACCTTAACATCTTTAGCTAGAATATGGAAAAAATGTGATAATGAGTACTGTCACAGTGCCTAGATATTTTCAAATCCCAAAATGAGCCTGAATGGGACAGAGTTATGGGCCTGTGTACCATTTACTTGCATATGGGACCACACTACTTTTGAAGATAAAACCCACCATCCCAAGCAAAGAAATAAGTCAAGGTTAACCTAAGAACAAAGTCTTGGTTTTCAGATGCCACAAGATTCTCAGAAAAAGAAAGTATTCATATCGCCCTGTATATCAAAGCTTTATGATGCTCTGTGGCAAAGTTGGGGACAACTTTTTTTATTATAATGTTAATTGTATTACGATCTGCCAAGATAATAACCTCTTGGACACAACAGCTTAAATCAGACTCTCTGAAGCTCAAAGTGCCCTCCCTGACCCAGCCAAAGAGGTCTCCCTTTCATGCAGTGTTTAGAGAGGCCAGGCCATCAGAGGCTCAAGAAGGGTCAAGGATTTTAATTACACCTCAGTGGTGGTCAGAACCATTCTCACATTGGTTCTTACAAACTGCCGAAGTTCCTATTGGCTCTATATGTATATATCCATTTCAAAGAGAAATGAACTCTGTTTAAGAGCAGAACTAGCACTCAAACATAGCATCAGAGCCCCAGGACACCATCTTTTGAGGACAGAAACCTGTATGCACTCCCACGTGCCCAGCCCCCACTCCACTGCCTTAATACAGGTGTCAGTAGCCAGAAAGCAGTTTCTGGCCCCTGCCATATATCCTCCTTCCACAGAGAGGTATTTTATATTTATCTAGAGAGGAATTCAACTCCAAAGACCCACACCTGAATCTAAGGGTATCATGACCATGTGCAAGATCCCCAGTGCATGTGAGGAAATTTCCTGTGGAAGCAGCCACAGTATCAGAAGGACAGATGTCTCAGTAGACCCTGTGAATGTGCCGGTTTGGCTTTCATTTGGTGTCTACTGTTAGTCTGTGAAATCCAGGTTCAAGCTGGTAATGAAAAAGAGAAAAGGAGAACAAGAAAGAAAGGAAGAAAGAAAGAAAAAGAAAGGAAGAAAGGAAGAAAGGAAGAAAGGAAGAAAGACAGAAAGGAAGAAAGGAAGAAAGGAAGAAAGGAAGAAAGGAAGAAAGGAAGAAAGGAAGAAAGGAAGAAAGGAAGAAAGGAAGAAAGAAAGAAAGAAAGAAAGAAAGAAAGAAAGAAAGAAAAGAAAAGAAAAGAAAAGAAAAAAAGAGAGGGAGAGAGAAAGAGAGAGGGAGGGAGGGAGGGAGGAAGGAAGGAAGGAAGGAAGGAAGGAAGGAAGGAAGGAAGGAAGGAAGGAAGGACCTTTGAAAGAACTCCTGAGATCTCCCAGCAATACTTATAGCCAGGACACACTTATCTTGGCCCAACCTTAAAATATAGGGGCAAGTATTAGCAAAACAAAATGTATGAAACTACAGATAGGCACTTAAAGGAGATCTCACTTGACCCTAAGTAACAGCATCATAAACTCAGTGCCAAGTAAAAATGGAATTTATGTTGTCTATGCCCCTCTCCCCCATCATTTTATTTCTATTGATTTCTCTTTATATGTATCTATTTTTTTAGTTTATTTATCTGTTACACTTTCTGCATCAAGTAACTAAAATGATCGATACACTCATCATCAAAATTTTACTTGAATAGGGTATCATCAGGAAAAAGGAGAGAATCCTGAAGAACTCCCTGTTAGCAATGGTGAAGCCTAAGCGACCTTGACAGAATGAATAGGGTTTCTCTCTCTGCTAGTAAACAGCAGAGATACTCTTGGCTTTAGAGTCTCAAAGGACAGTATATTTCTGTAAAGGAAAGCACCTTTCTCTCTCATGATTCAGTGATGAGGGAAACCTCTTCCAGCATACTTTGTTCAGCTTCTTCTAGTCACAGTTTCTAAAAATTTCTAGTTAATGTGACATTTCTTCTTCTGACACTTCTGGAAATGGATCCTATATATAGCATCAGATTATGAATCTACGCTTTGGATGGCATCTTTTTCTTTAACAAAACTTCATATGAAGATAACCCGTGAAGGCTAAAGCCTTACACAATCCCTCTTCTCACCAAACATGGGAATACTGTCACTTAATATTAATATTAATGTGTATTACTAATACAAATCAAAGAGTTTTTTTTAATGGAAGAGTGGAATTAAGAGGTTTTTTTATTTGCATTTTCTTTCTCTGAGACCAAAAGCCTCTGTTTCCCTTTCTGCTGAGCCGCCACCTGTTCCCAGCAGATGCCTTCTTTATTAATCCTTTGACAGTGACCATTGCCAGATCATTCCCTGAACTCTCAGGGTTCTTAGCAGGTGAACTTCTTTATTTCCTGAAGTTATTCTCCCTCCCTCCTTCTCTCTAGTTCCTCTGCCATTTTAGTTACCTTGGTGTACCCATGTTTTCTTCCGCAGACTACATTCATGGATGGGAAATGATTCTAAAATCCTTTTTAAATTTGTTTATGTGCTCCCAAGAAATGCTGCCTCCTCCTCTGTGATTGGTTTTCTGACATGGAAAATGATGAAAATTATTTGACAAAAAATATAAGCCCAGTTTTCCCTTCCATTCTAGGAGGAAACAAAGAAACCTATAAGGAAACTAAACTGCTTTATATAGCTCTATCATGTCAGTTTAGTTAAGATACAACAGCAGTTTGGAATTTGTCTTCCTTCCTTCTGAATTATATCAATTCCATACATAGCTTCTGATTACTCTTCCTTTTTTTTTTTTTTTTTGATCTGTCTGAAAATTATATAATGTGATCAGAGGAGCAAGTGTTTCTATGTTCAGCTTATTAGAGAAAACTCTCCCAATGTGCCCGTATCTTTAAAAGGGTATTCATCCCCTAGATGGAAAGCGCTGAGAACCTGTGTCTGTTTCTGAAATTGAAGAGGCAAGAGATATAATTATTTACCACTCTCTAACCCAGTTGAGCTTCATTATCATGTAACCTTAAGCTAATAACCTAACTCCTGAGTTTTATATTTCTAGTCTAGAAAACAGTGGTCTGTAATACAACACCTCACAGGATTACCTGAGATTTAGAAAGGTAAATTGGGTCAAAAAAGACACCTCATACACTATTTAACCTAAAATAGGTACTCAATAAGCTTTAGATCCGATTGCCCATATGTGTACACAGTCTTTAGGGATATTTCTGTACAGGATGTCCCTATGACTTAAACCAACGTTTTGGAATTATAATATTATGTTCCGGTTTGTTTTGAGGACTTCCTGAAATAATAAATGTGAATATAAATATAGCTCCTGACATACATTAAGGTCTTAATAAATGAAAGTTTTTATTATATTTCATTATCTTTACTTTACACAACAACACATTTCTGTCTATTCTCCTGGATAAATGTGGTTGTATAGATGAAGATTCCTCTTGAGCCAGTTGATTCGATAGATGATGGAAATTCCTGTGTCACAATTAGAACTTTTGGCCCAGATCAGGCAGAAAATTGGGAATGGAGAGACCATGGCATGGGGTCAGGAAAGGTCGACTAAAGAAATCAGAATGTGCCCCAATTCTCCTTATTATCACAATATCTTTAGCGCTTTGGGAATATCCTCAAAGGCTTGATGTGAAATGAACAGATGTCCTGCCTTTTAATTTAATTTCTGCATAATTTTATGCAAGGACTAACCGTTTTTCTTAAGTCATTTTTATTACAGTTCATACAAGGAAGAGCTCTTGCAAGTAATTACTTCATAAAACTTGAGGGAATAAATCACAGAACTTCAGGATTAATAGGAAATAAAGGCATGAATCTTCCTTACTTGCCAGGAGAGAACCCCCTGAAATAATTTGCTAAAATCATAGAACACTAAAGAGGGACAGGAGGAAAGTGAAAGATCTTCTTTCCTGAATGCCTTATTGTGTCTCCTGGAGAAACTGAGCCTCACATAAATTAACCGAGCTATGAAGTCCACAGTTGGCTTATGTTATTCAACCCATGCAATTCCTAGGATTGAATCTTCACAAAACATGGAGATGAACATCATAAGACTCTGGGAGCATGAGTTATATATCTTGGCAATGGAGCTCAGTAGTCATTGAGTAAAATAGGATTAAAGATATAAACCTCAAGAGTAGTGGCAGGGGTGGTGAAGATTCAATGATAAGATGTACGTGGACCCAGTTCTTAGTTTGTGCCTAGCATTGCACTAGGCATATTGCATGCATTTTTTTTTTTACCACTGGAGGGCCATTTCTATTACCTTCTTCCCAGAATAATCAATGTATTCTAAAATGAGAATTGAAAGTCAAGGAGGGTAAGTGCCATCAGATCCAAGCTCTGATGCTGAGATTGGCTTGTGGGGAAATCAGGAAGAAACAGGCAGTTGTTGCTAATTCTAACTCTGTTTAAAAAAATATTTGTTACAGTTCAACATTTAGGATTTAGCTCCAATTCCTGGGAGACCCACTATTTCACTTCTAGGAAAATTTCCCTCAGGCATATGTAAGGGGAAAGGAGTTTTTGAAAAAGGATATCATCCACTTATATTTACTAGACTGTAAGCATTTGTCAAAAATAACTGAACTCTCAATACACACTAAAAGAGGGCTATTAAGAATTAAAATGTAAAGTTATATATGGTTGTCAAAAGCACAATAAATTACACTACAAATCTGGTCAGAATTTACTTAGGAGATCTTCCGACTTGAGAATTTAGCTTCTCTAGGTTATAAAGGCAGACAAATTAGAACAATTTAGCCAAAACTGTCCTTCATAATAATCCAGTTCATCATTAAGTTCTACATTTGCAGACAGCCAATGAAGTGAAGTGATTTCCAAGTGAAGTGAAGTCTTATTTACTGGCTCAGGAGAGATTAGGACACACAATCTATCACTCAAAATCCAGTGCTCTTTTCACTAAGCCCTACTGTCTGCAAATGTTAGTTACAAATGTGATAGATGACAGACAGACAGACAGACAGATAGATGATGGATTTTGCAAAAAATGAAACTTCAAGGAATGCCATCCTTTAAGGATATACTATTAGGGTGGAAGCAAGAGAAGGAGACCATGAAGAAAGAATTTCAGTGTTGTATGGAAACATGGGAAGTAAAAAAATGAAGAGAAGGAATCTAAGGGTAAGAAGAACTTAAAGAAGTACTAATTCACAGTATTGACTTTGAGAGTGAAAGAAATCAAGATAAACTGATAAACTGAAGATATATTATATGGAAAATTCTCTTGTTTTCTATTCTTTCCCATATTCTTTAAAGTTGGGCTAGGTAGTGTAGAGTGGGACAAATACATATGTAGATGCAAAACTGGAACTGTTTACGTGTAAGTATTTTAGGAGCTCACTAAAGGTAGAAGTATGTTGCTCAGTTTCATCCAGTTGTTGTGTACAGAGATATTGGCCTAGTTTTGCCGAGTTGTCTAATTTTTCCAGAGATGCAGAAAATCTGGATTGTTTTGTGATATATTCTTCTTTCCCTAGAAACATGCATGAATAAAAATGAAATGAAACATTTTTTCTTGGTGGATTCAGCTTATAAGTGACTACTTCAAGCCCTTAGTGCATTATTGTTAGTCTGGTGCAGTTTACAGTGAAATGTACAAATAATCTGCAGCCCAGATGATCTCATCTTTCCTCATGTTGTCTAAGAAAGGACTTCCAGAGAAGTAGAAGGCCAAGGATGGAAAGTTGGCCAACACTGGTGTTAAGAAGTAGACAAAAGAGAGAAGTCTGGAAGAAAACAAAGATAGTAGTAAGATGAAAACAAAGAGACTCACAGAGTGGAGATTAGAACTTTAAACAAAAGATACCAATTGAATCATATTCAACCAACTATTCATGAAAGCAAATAAAAACCACTGAGTCTATCAATCATTAGGATATTTATATTAAGAGTTTGATATTAACAAATTGAAATTACAACACAAATGAGGTTATAAAATAAGCAGAACTTATGAGCCACACTTTATGAACTTTCTACTCTCCTTTCTCCATTGGGTCCAATGGGATTGAGGGTTTTTTCAATAGAAAGAGACTTGACCCACAGATACTATCAAAGAGAAAGATCCTGGGCTTTTAATAGATTAATGTGACTAGAGCAAAGATGATACTAAAGAGACTAGAAAGAGATGAGAAAAGAAATGCAACTGCTGTTAGACAGCAGAGGAATTTGAATGTTATGTTCAAAACTTCAACTTTATCATGTTAACAAGTTTTTACTGATCAACCTTCATGTATAAGTCACTATGTGAATACTTGACACACATCACTTCTAAGTCTAATGGTAATAAATGTCTTCTCATCATCTTTACAATGGATATAATATTAAGATTCACTCAGCAGCTATATTTGATAATCTCTATCACCTGTTTCAGACCAACCTCTGATATCAAGTTACAGCCATGACAGACAGTCCTTATGCATTACAAGAGCGCTACATCTAAAGCCTGTTTTTCTACTTTGAAGCTTTTCCCCAGATACTTGGCAACTTGCTCAACTGATGCATTGGACATTCCAAACATATAAGGAAATGGCATACCTGGTGGTCAGCCTCTAATAATGGAGAATGGGAATCATGAACACTTTTATATGACATCCTTCAGAGTAACATACCCCACATGGTACCTCAAAATCAGCCAGTAGGATTGATCTCCAGTTGTCTACAATGAGAACTAAGTTTTTATATCAGGCTCTGCTTTCAGAAAATCTCTAGACACCCAGAGCATCTGGGTAATTTTTCTAAGGATAACTGTATAGAATTGCATCCATAATTCAGAACCTAATTTTGTTTCACTCAGGTGCTCATCTTCTTTGTACCAAATCACTGTATCAGGGAAACTCTCTACCCAAAGGCAATTGTAAGTTTGGGGGAAAGGCAAGGAGAGGTTTTCTGTTTTATTAGGGAAAATACAATTCAAAAAGATGGACAGAATAGAGTAGAAACACAAATCTGCTAGAAGCAAGGGAAGTCATTTAAAGACAGTTGTGTTGTTGCAATGTATTGTTCCTTACTACATGGCCCCATAACTGAGAAATCTTCTGTAGACATTAGATGGAATAAGTTAGCTCCAACTTTGCCCTTTCAAAATTCTTCTCTTCTTATGGGAAAAGCACACTCCTGGGTCCTACAGTTTACTGTTTTCCCTAGGTAGTTATTGTTTCCTTTGCAATTCAGCAGTATTTTTTATCGCTTTGACAGTTCAAACTTGTCTGACATTTCCAAAGCAGCATACAATGAGGAAATAGCTGAGTGCTTGATTTTATAAGTATTTAAAAAAAAAAAAAAACAGCATTCTCTTCCAGCTTTGTCATTCTTTATCTTAATGAGCCTCAAATTGATAGATTAGCCAAGCCAAACTTATGAGACTTTGCTGTTAAACTTAATAAAGGTTTTACAAATGGATTTGACATAGCATTTGAATGCCCATTTAAGTCACAGAATCATTTGAGATCAGGGAAGAGGGTTATTAAAAGAAACAGTGGGTCACTGAAGGGCAAAATGTCTTTGGAAAACTATTTGAAACAAAACACTTAAATCATGAGTAGCACAAAATTCTACATACTGGAAACATGGCACATATGAAATAATACCCATATAGCCCAGGTGATTATGGGCATCGTCATATATGGGTCTTCCTCAAAGAACTTCTGACGGGGGAAAAACACATAAAATAAAGACGACATAATTATTTTCAACCAAAATGTTTTCTAGGAGTGTGGATCTTGTTACATGGAAAGTCTTTTTGTGTTGCTGGGTTTAGGTATATGAAGGTAGATCTGGAGCAGATTGCAGCAGAAAGAGTGCCAGAGAAACAAATGATTCCTCCTTATTCAGTAACAAGACTTAATTCACTCCTTGGCAGTCCTTGGGAGTTAGGAAAAAGAGAAATAAGAAAACAGAGTAAAAGAATGACATCTTGAGAGGTTATGAAGTGGGCAATTATGACTGAAAAATAGTTTAAGTTTTTTCATGGTGGGATAACCAAAGTCTATTTTAAGGACCATCTATTTAATGTGAATTTTGAAGTTGTTATGGTTGTGATGTAAGCCAGCTTCCTATTTTGTCTTAACTCCCACAATCCCAGCAGAAGCCCATTCTTCTACATTCCTTAAAGTACATTACACTATACAATGCCTTCTGTGAAAAAGGATTTTTAAGGGATCTGAGGGACAGTTTATTTGATACTTTTTGGAACAGAGAGCACACACAGATGCTTTACAGAAAGAGAGTGATTAAGGGAGGGCATCTCTCTACCCTTTCCCATTCTCTACCCAACATCTGTTTGCTGAAATCTACCCACTAGAGAACTTTGGATTCTTTAGGGGTTGAAAGAAGGGCTTTAGCCTATATATCAATCTGAAAGGGGCCAGAAAACTGTACGTGATGTATGAGTTATACAAGTAATAGTATATGAAAATGCCTATTAGAGTTCAAAAGGAATAAAAACAGTAACTAACCAGAAATTAATCTTTTCTCTATTGCCCGTAACTATCATGAACATTAGCTGGAAAGTGTAATGAGGTGTGGAAAGGAAAAGGTAGAGCCATAGTCTCAGAGTTAGAAAGATACCTAGTCTAGTCCAAAATTCTTACTGTTTTTAAAAAAGAATTGTATAGTTTATGGGAACTTACATAGATCACCCCCACTACACCCCAAATTATAATGCACTATTGTAACTGCAGTGCCCCTGTGATTTCAGGGAACTCAGTTTGAGAATCATGAGTAAAGTTCAATATCACATTTTACACATGGGGAAATAGAATGAGTTTTTGATTTGGCTAAAAACTAACTGCTGCATAAGGCATTATGACAACCAAGAGAGTAGTGAAATAGCCATGAATTATTTTTATAGACATTATGAGATAACTTATAATATCGCTAACTTGTCTATGGCTGGTATTTAATCACTCCCTTAATGTCACGAGATATTCTAGAACAATATCTGAAAGGGTGCTACAAACACAAAAGTCAAATCCTAAATTGCTAAAGAATATTAATCAATAATATTCAGATTCTCTGTAGGTTATCAGAATTGCCCCATAATCAGTTACTCTTTGGCTTTGTCCTGTTCTAAGACCAGAGAGATCTCAGGTTCATTTGAGAAGGTATCAATCATTATTATCTCCCAAGTGATGATATAGTTGAATCCCAGTATTTTCTTTAGAAACTGTGTCTAAATAATTATGACACGTAAGCACAGTATAGACTGATGTGTGAGTTTTAGCTCTTGAGAAGACTTTTAGCAGTACATTTTCTCCATTATCGGAGTTAATAAAGCCATTTTAAACAGAGCAAAAGGCAAACATTCTAGTGAGTCAAGGCAAAATAGGAGGACATTTAGCTCTCAAATTAGTAACTTTATTTTAACTTTTTCAGTTTTACACATAACTCCCTTACTATTGTGTCCTTAAAGTGGAGGTATTTCTTTTATGTCCTGTTAGTAGGAGTGTAGATTGGTGCATCACTTCTGGAAGCTATGGAAACATGAACCAAAAGCCTATAAAATGTTCATGTATCTTAACATAGTAATTGTGGTTCTGCTCCTAGGAAATTTTTCCTGAAGGGAAATCCAGAAGTGCCAATCAATATTTATGTACAATGGTATTTTTGCATCAATAATTATAATAAAAGAACATTGTAAACATTTACCAAACATTTACCAAATGTAGGTTAGACATGGAATATTAAGAAATTATTAAAAAGGACTTGGTTGGACATTTCTCCAAAGAAGATATATGCATGATGAAAATGTTTAGGAAAAGATGCTCAATATCACTAAGCACTAAGGAAATCAAAATCAAAATCATAACGAGATATCACCTCATACCCACTAGAATGACTGCTAACACAAAAACAGAAAATAACAAGTGTTAGCAAGGATGTGGATAAATGGAAACCTTGTGTGTTTGGTGGGAATGTAAAATGGTGCTGCTACAGTAGAAAACAGTATGGTAGTTCCTCACAAAATTAGGATGATGGTACAATTGAGCAACTCACTTCTGGGTATAAGGAATTGAAAACAAATTTTCCAATAGATATTTGTATACCCATGTTCTTATCAGCGTTGTTCATAACATCCAGAAGGTGGAAATAGCCCAAATATCCATTGACAGATGAAATGGATAAGCAAAATCTAATATATAGACAATTGAATATTATTCAGCCTCAAAAAGGAAGGAAATTCTGACACATGCTATAGAAAGGATGAACCTTGAGGACTAACACTAAGTGAAATAAGCCAGTCACAAAAAGGCAAATAACTATATGATTCCACTTATATGAGGTACCTAGGGTAGTCAAATGCACCGAAACAAAAAGTAGGCTGGTGGTTACCAGGGGCTAAGGGAGAGGGATATGGGGAGTTGTTGTTTAATGGGTATAGAGATTCAGTTTTGCAAGATGTGAATATTCTGGATATTAGTTCCACAGCAAAGCTGATATATATACTACTAAACTATATTCTTTTTTTAAAATATTTTTTACAAATAGTTTATTGTCAGATTGGTTTCCACATGACACCCATTGCTCATCCCCACAAGTGCCCTCCTCCATGCCCATCTCCCCCCTCCCCCCCACATCCATCAGTCTATTTCTCAGCATTCAAGAGTCTCTCATGGTTTGCCTATCTCCCCTTCCCCCACCATGTCCCCCTTCTTCTCCCCCTTGTTGCTCCGTTAAGTTCCTCCTAATCCTCCTATACGTGCAAACATATGATATTTGTCCTTCTCTGCCTGACTTATTTCGCTCAGCATAACACCCTCAAGGTCCATCCATGTTGCTACACATGGCCAGATTTCATTGTTTCTCTTTGCCATGTAGTATTCCATGGTATAGATAAACCACAGGAAACTAACAATAGAACTCCCCTATGACCCAGCAATAGCACTGTTAGGAATTTACCCAAGGGATACTAAACTATATTCTTAAAATGGATCAGATAACACTTTTAGGCTTCATGTATTTTTTATCAGAATTTTTTTAAAGGGAAGATAAGAAGTGGACAGGGATGGTGTACCTGAGACAGGAACTTGGGAGCAGAGACCTGAGCATGAGGAATCAAACATTGAGAGATCTGGGAAGAACTTTCCTAAAAGGGAGAATAGCAGGTGAAGCATTCTGAGGTAGGGCCACACTGGTGTGCTGAATAACAGAGTTCAGTGTGCCAGAGCATATGGAAGCTGATGGGACAAGAGATGAGAAAGCAGGGGAAGTTTCAAGGGCCAAATGAAAAGAATGGCCTGATCTGATTTACTTTCCGAAACTCTTGTTGCTGTGTAAAGAGAGCAAAACCAGGGGCTCCAGTTAGGTTCTATGGTATCATCCAAAGCTAGAGAAAGAGGTTCTTATATGAGTTGGGTAAGTCATATCACCCCTTCGCAGAGCCTCCGAGATCACATACATTGACTCTCTGGGAGTTGGGAAATTGAGATTCATTCATTAAATAATTCCATGATTCTGTGCAGGATTAGAGGGGATTGACAACTGTGTAACACTGGCAGAATGAAGCTTAAGAAGATATTTCTCTTAATTGATTTTCCTGTCTTATTCCTGCCCCTGGAATACTTGTTCTATATAGAAATTCATATCTAACCATTTTCATTTGGAAAGAATCTGGAATCAGTACTAAAGGTATAGTGTCTTTTCTCATCTTCTTGCTTTTATATAAATTCTCTGCAGGTGGAAGGGCTATAGGCTACAGTGGAGGGTAGAATTTGAGATAGAAATTAAATTAGAGACCCTGAAAACAACATCAATATGGAACTTCTGCTTTTTCTAGTTTTCATTGCAAGCTCACGGTAAATGTTGTTTAAGAAAAAACAGTATATGATTTATATTTGGGCAAAACTAATCCTAAAATCTTACTCTGACACTTAGGCATTAGCTGGCTTTGAGACACCTTCAACTAAAAAATGTCAGGGTTGTTTTGGATTTCAAATCACTGTTTTGATGGACTTTTATTTCTTTAAACAACATGTGCAGCAAGCCATGTCCATCATCACTAGCTCAGTAGCTGAACACTATTGACAAAGCAGCATGGAGGTTGAAGGTGTTCAGATTATTTATAATCTTAGCTCTGTTATTCTTGAGTTTGTGAATTTAAATAATTTCCTAAACTTACTAAGCCTTACATTCTTCACCTACAAAGGTATGAATGAGAACTATAGCTCACACTGTGTGTCTTAATATTTCCCCTATATTTTCCTCCTCCCTTTGCTTTCTATTTATAGGTGGGTAGAAAAAAGAGTCTCAGTTTATGCATGTGAGAAACATATAGGGATGTGCAAAGAGGTTTCCCATTATCCAGTTTTCATTTGTCCCATAGAAACAGAACCAGAAAGAAATATCTCCAAGGACCTCACTAGGCAGGTGCTCCATGGAACAGATTTGGGATAGGCAACCTCGAGATAGGATTGTAATGTTGATTCTGCCATCAGCTGGGTCAGTCACTCTGAACCCAAAGGAGTCAATTCCCTTAATTATGCCTGAATTCCTCCAGCTATGAAACTGACCTTGGAAATCACTGATCCAGCTGGAGACATTTATGTAAAAATAAATGTGTATCTTATACTTTCAGACTGCCTGCCATCAACTGTCTCCTCCTACCACAAATTCTGTTGCTTTGGAAAGAAGCCAGGAAATCTCTGTGTGTGCATCTCTTTCTCCTTCTTCTTATTTAGCATGCTCTGTATGTAAGTAACCAGGTTTGAGAAACACCGGATTAGATAACCACATAGACCTCTGTAGATCAGGCTCTGAGATCTGGTGGTCTGTTCAACACTCTCCTGTGACATTGGGACAATTCTGAAGGTGTCTTCTGTTAAACTCTTTTGATTCCAAGGGATAAAGAATCATATCAGTGTTGTTCTTATTTGACATTTTAAAATTTATTAAGAGGGAAGGGAAATAGACATCTTGACAGGAAGACAGGAAAGGGAAGGGAAGGGTAAATGACAAAAGAAGTGTATCATAGAGAACTTGTTTCTGGAACTGGAAGTTTGTTTGAGATCCAGCACAACACTAATGACTAAGTGTATTCATCAGGAACAAGTTCAACTTCAAAAAACTGGTAGCTTCAATAAATAGAAGCTTATTGCTTTTACAACATGAATTTTGAAGGGGTGGCTGACATCAGTGGTTCAGCGGCCACTGAGGTCAGGATCAACATCTCTGCAACATAATTGAAAATTTTCTCCTTTTATTTGACTTATGGTAAAAATTTAAAAAATGATTTGTTTCCAGGTATCATAAACACATTCCTACACAATGCAATAGAAAGAGTGAATGATGTCTTTCAGAAAGCCTTGTCTTTTCTCTCTTAAGAGAATACAATGTCTCTTTAGAGGACCTGAAGTTTTAATATTTTGTTCATTTTATTTTTTTTTTACTGTATTAAAATGCACATAGCATTTTCTTATTTATTCAAGGAAAAATAGAAAACATTTGTATCAGTGTGAAAAAAAATTGTGGTTACCACCAAATATTCTGTCTGCTGTCTCATATTACCCATCCTTCATTCAGTTAGGCAGGAGCATGTGACTAATTTATGGGCAGTGTGATGGAAATAAGAGTGGCTGAAAGGGACTTCCAGGAATCTTAAATGTATTTTTTTGTTTGACTTTATTTTGTTGTGTTTTAATTACATGCATTACTCTCCTCTACAAATTCAGATAATGTTAATTGAAAGAAGAATGGATAGGAGCACCTGGGTGGTTCAGTCGGTTAAGCATCCGACTTAGGCTCAGTTCATGATCTCACAGTTTGTGAGTTCGAGCCCTGTGTCAGGCTCTGTGCTGCCAGCCAGAGCCTGGAGCCTGTTTCAGATTCTGTATCTCCCTCTCTCTGACCCTCCCCTGCTCACGCTCTCTCTCTCAGAAATAAATAAAACATTTAAAATTAAAAAAAAAAAAGAAGAATGGATATTGTAGTAGCATCCATTTCAGGATAATATGTACAAGAAGTTTTGGGGGGAGAATTGTAAGCCATACCCAAAAGGAACTTAGATTATTAATTTAATATACTATGTGGTGTGGTGAAAAATATGAGGTTTAGGGTTAGTTAGCTATGAGTTAAAGACAGAAATACTGAGCTAAATGCTATATTAGAAGTGTTGTATTTGTGTTTGTCTCAAGACAAGATTCAAAGTAAAACAATTTATCCCTAGTTAACAAGAGGAAGCCAAAGCTTAGCTAAACTGAAGAATGTGTCTGTGCTGCCCATCTATGAAATGCAAGGTTTTGTAGGCACTTGGTGAGTATCCTGTCTTTCATTTTTATTCAGCTTTTACTCTTTTGCACCACTTTGCCCCAAAGAGTGCTCATTATATGTTCTATGATGTCAAAACCAAGTCGTCAACAATTTCCACTTGTAATGTACGTGAGGTGTAGATAATCAGTCATTAATCAACCAGGATGGCAGATGTGAAGGACATTCCTCGAACCCCTATCCTATTAAACAACTTTGAATTTGTTCACTATTTTATTGCCAACTATAGGATTGCCAGTGCTCTATTGTGTAGGTTTGGGGTGAGGTAAAGAAAGATACATCAAGAATTTTGTTCTCTGTTTCTTTAAGAAGGACCCAGATGAAGTCTTAAGCTGTGAAAGTTCTAACAACTTTTTTTGTCTTCTCAACATTTGTTGTTTACAGTTGCCTCATAGACCAAATTGATGGGGAAAAATAAGAAACTAAAATAAACAAGGTCTTTCATTCGCGGGGTAATACAGTTACATAAGTCAAAGTGGCAGGTCATATGAAGCCTTCTGTGATTCCTTGGGGTTTCTGTCTCATTTCACTGGCTAGCAAACAGTGAAACAGTAGGATATATATTTTTCAATTAGGTTGTCAATATTTTGACCAAACAACCTATTTATAACATTCAGGATTACTGTTCTGTTCGGGAGAACCACTAGAAGCTACTGTGTGCTGAAAGTCAGTTGGAGATTTGAAATGTTATGATTGAGTATGGTGTAGTAACGTGCTTCCCGGGTTTCATCTGCCTGTCAGTCGTGGAGGTGTAAAATACTTATTATTGTGTTCAGTTATCGTTAGGAAACACCACCTTTTAATATTGTGCCTGCTTATCATAAAAATAATAGTAATAGTAACAAGAATAAGATGAGATAAAAATTGGAGATCTTGAATCTATTTGTAGATGAGTATTTAACTGATAGAGCATCTGAAACAGAATTCTACAAGGACAATGGATGAGCTGTTTTAATGGAAAATAACAATATATTTTTTCCAGAGTGGAGGGAGAGGAACTGCCTTATTGATCACTCTTTTCCTTCCCCAAATACTCTTTAGCTACATGACCATAGTTTTCCTATTATTCTTAGGAAAAGAATGTAGACTGAGATACAGGCTTAGCCTCAAATCCCTGCTTTTCATTTGCTAACCACGTGACCCTGGGTTGGTCCTTTAATTCCTGAGCCCTATTTCATTACCTGTAAAATAAACACATTGATATTGAACAAAGATTATAGGAGGGAATCAAGTGAATGGGAGTGAAAGCACCTTGTTAACCAGAAAACACTCTACAAATATCATTATTAGTGATGCTGAAGGCCAATAATCTCTAGTATTACAATTAAAAGAGAAGCATATGTATAAAGGAAAATATATCTATGAAAAGAATTTTTTGTTAAGTGAATTTTAAGTGCATAACAATGTTAATAATGTTAATAATTTTAATGGGTTAAACTAGACCATAATTAAATACTGAATAAGAATGTACGGGAGTAAATAAAAGAAATAGGAAAACTATTGTTCCTTGTACAATACAAGGAAACATTTTATTTTGTTATAGGAATTTTCTCTATTAAAAATAATATTCTCAATTAATGGAAACGTATCCATAGCCTTTTAAAATTTCTGTTGCTTTAAGTTTTCATGGGATCCCAATGGAGACAATTATATCCAAAAATATAAGTATCTATTGTAATGAAACTGCCTTTGTTCTAACTGGTCTCTGCTTATATCAAATCCCCATCTGAAGAGTGAAGATATTAAGTGTCAATAATCCATCGACCCAAATCATGGACACTTTTGGGAAAAATACACATATCAAGGAGAAGAGAAGTTTGACATGGTTCCCAAGGGACTTAATTTTTATTGTGTAGCATATATTCTTAGAGATGCAAAATAGAGATATTTGCATGCTTTGGCTATTTCAAATGTAAATAGAGGGGCACCTGGGTGGCTCAGTCGATTAAGCATCTGACTTCAGCTCAGGTCATGATCATATAGTTGGTGAATTTAAGCCCCAAGTGGAACTCTGTGCTGATAGCTCAGATTTTGTGTCTCTCTTTCCCTGTTCCACCCCACTCACACTCTGTCTCTCTTTCTGTCTCAAAAATAAATAAACATTAGGGATACCGAGGTGGCTCAGTCAGTTAAGCATCTGCCTTTGGCTGAGGTCATGATCTTGCAGCTTGTGAGTTCGATGTCCATGTAAGGCTCTGTGCTGACAGCTCAGAGGCTGGACCCTGTTTCATTATTTTTTAAGAAAAAAATTTTTTGGGGGCGCCTGGGTGGCTTAGTCGGTTAAGCGTCCGACTTTCGCTTAGGTCATGATCTCGCGGTTCGTGGGTTCGAGCCCCGCGTCGGGCTCTGTGCTGACTGCCAGCTCAGAGCCTGGAGCCTGTTTCAGTCTGTGACTCCCTCTCTCTCTGACCCTCCCCTGTTCACACTGTCTCTCTCTCTCTCTCCTAGAAATAAATAAAAATATTAAAAAAAAAAGAAAGAAAAAAAATTTTGGTGTATTTATTTTTGAGACAGAGAGAGACAGAGCACACGCTGGAGATGGGCAGAGAGAGAGGAAGAGACAGAATCTGAAACACCCTCCAGGTTCTGAGCTGCCAGCACAGAACCCGATGCGGGGCTTGAAACCACAGAGCACGAGATCATGACCGGAGCCGAAGTCAGACACTAAGCCAATTGAGCCACCCAGGCGCCCCTACCTGGACCCTGTTTCAGTTTCTGTGTGTGTCCCTCTCTCTCTGCCCCTTCCTTGCTCATGCTCTGTCTCTCTTTCTCTCTCAAAAATAAATAAACATCAAAAATATTTTTTAAATAATTAAACATTTTAAAAAATCAAAGAAATATAATGTAAATAGAATATCTTAGAAGACAAATACTCAGAAGCAATATTTAAAATGTCCGAGTGATAGAAAAACCAATATGAGATTGCAAGAAACTTCAAAGTGATTTTCTTTTTCATATTTTTTATCTCTTTTTCCTTTAAAAAAAACATAGCACACTGACTGGAGACCACTACCATACCTCTCCCAGCCCATCATTTACGCCCCTTTAAATAAATCTGATTGGTTCATAAAAGCACAGATCCTACTTGAGCTATCTAAACATGTGCTAGAGTTATTGGAACACCACCCACAAAATTGCAGCAGCCTACCTGTTACACCAAATCAGCTTTCCTATTACTTCAATTCCTCTGCTTCACCTTGAGGTCTTGATGTCATATCACACACACCCATATGTATATGGCAGGCTTTTGGTTCTGAGCAATGGAAAATAACTCTGATAAGCTTCTACAAGTTGAAGACTTGCACTGAAAAATGAGAGCCTCTGAAGGAAGATACTGGCTAACTGAGGAAATATGTCCTTGAGTTGTTTTAAATCCCTTGTAGAAAGAACTGTGTCTCCATCAAGTCTACATTCCTAGGGGATAAAATATGACTAAACTAACTGGAATTAGAGGCCCACACAGAGCCACATATACTGGACAAAGAGGTAGCACCCCACATTCCCTCAAAAGACATTAGGCAGGTAAGCCAAACACTACTGATACCACCTACCCACGGGGGCCTCTTTACTGATGATACTTCACATGCACATACTTTCTAGGATATACTAACATTCATATTTCATCAGTAATTCAAATAATATTTGAGTATTTGCTACTTGCTAATCATTATTCATTCTTAACCAAGTTCATGGGAGAGAGTCACATTTCCTATGTCCAGAAAATACATTCTAGTGAAATGAAATATCACTATCAAAAATCATCTTGTTTGCTTAGTTAGTGAACTATGTATGATAGAAATAAGGTCAACTGGGTAGACAGATAGAGAGCCTAGAAAAGGTTATCAGAGAAGGCCTCTCTGGAAAAGTGAAATACACTCCATGTCCCATATGATTTGTGGGACCCAGTCATGTGGAAATCCGAGAGAAGACTATTTCAAGGCAAACAACAGGGCCAAATGTTTAGAGATAAGGATATACCTTTGGTCTGTTTGAAGAATCAAGATGGGTGGAACATTGTGAAGAAAGGCTACCATGTAGGACATGTAGTTGAATAGAAATGAGGGTGCTCTTTATGTCAGTATATGGAGCTTGGGTTTATGCCAAGTGCAAATGGAAGTCACTAAGGCTTTTAATGCATTTCCATGATCTGCATTGTGTTTTTACAAATTCACTTTGGGGGCATCTAGCTGGCTCAGTCAGTAGAGCATGCAACTCTTGATCTCAGGGTCATGAGCCCAAGCCCCATGTTGGGTGTGGAGCTTACTTAAAAAAACATTAACTCAGGATGCTCTGTAGAATAGAGACTGTTGAAGAGTAAGAGTAGAAATAGATATTGGATGAGAAATGATGATCATGTGAAAGAGGTAAAACAAGGTTGGATTTAATGTATTGTTTGAGATACCACATTATACATTAAAAGCTGGAGATGCAACCGGGAATGAGACAGAGAGAACTAACAGAATTCTTAGGTGGGACAGGTGGAAACTGAGCAGCAACCATAAGCATGAGGACAGTCTTCTTTGAGAGATGTTCTGGAGGATCCAAGGTGCATGTTTACCTTCTCTGGGGATGGGAAATAGTGATGGCTGGAGAAGGGGATGTGCGGTGGTCTTCTGGTTTATAGATGGCAACTACAGCTTACAAAGAAAAGCCTACCTGTTCCTGACCCCTTCATAGTGACCTGTATCATCCCTCTCATGGTCTAGACTCAAAGCAAAAGGAATCATATATATACATTAACTTTGTGAAGTTCTCATTCACAGAATGCTCTATTGAAAAGAAAAATAAAAGTCAAAACAAAATATATTTTTATTAAAATAGCATAATTAACTTATAACAGATAGTGTTATATACTATAAAGTGAACTAATATTTTCACAAAAAGATGTTGGTTTATTTGGAAGTCAGAATTCGAAATATCCACCAAACATATGCTCAGTGTAAGGGAAAGAGGCATAGACTGAAGGGAAATGGCTTATGTGACATGCCAGCAGCATAATATAACTTGTGATTAAAAGCATAGTTTCTAATGTTAATCAGAACTGGGCTGGGATCCTGGATCTGCTACTTCTAGCTCAGTGACCCCTGGGCAAATTATTTAATCTTTCTTCATATGTCTGGTTGTTTGTAAAGGAAGATTTAAAGTTGTGCCCACATCATAAAATTGTAATGAGGATTAAAATGTGACAATTTAGAGTGAATTTACATATAAGTATTCAATACATTTTAACTATTGTTACTATTTGTATTATTTAACTGACAGCTACTGATAGCTACAAAGCAGCATAGCAGAGTGATTAAGAACATGAATCCTAGGGGTGCCTGGGTGGCTCAGTTGATTAAGTTCACAGTTCCCTCAGGTCATGATCTCACCATTCTGAGTTGGAGCCCATGTCAGGCACTGTGCTGACAGCTCAGAGCCTGGATGGAGACTGCTTCGGATTCTGTCTCCTTCTCTCTCTGCCCTCCCCCGGTCACACCTTTTTTTTTTCTCTCTCTCTCCCTCTCAAAAATAAGTAAACATTGGGGTGCCTGGGTGGCTCAGTTGATTCAGCTGACAGTTCCACTCAGGTCATGATCTCACCTTTTGTGAGTTTGAGCCCCACTCGGTGTCTGTGCTGACAGCTCAGAGCCTGGAGCCTGCTTCGGATTCTGTGTCCCTCTCTCTCTCTGACCCTCCCCTGCTCACACTGTCTCTCTCTCTCTCTTAATAAAATAAATAAAACATTAAAAAATTTTTAAATAAATAAACATTAAAAATATTGAAGAAAAAAATAACATGAATCCTGGAGCTAAGTGCCTGGGTTGATTACTGGGTCTACCACTACAGCATACACCTTCGGTCTGTTCTTCCTCTTTCTACTGTAAAATAAGAACTTCTGGGCAACATCTCTTATTCCCCTCAATTCCTCCTTCTTTTCCAAATTTCTAATTCATAAATTGTTTATTTCTTCCAGTTATTCCAGTGTATCAGTGTAATAATGAGTGTTAGTACTGTTTTTTCTCCCACTAGTTCTTAAGTCTTTCATGGTATCTGTATCCTTAGTGCTTTGCATAATATCTGGAATATAATAGATGCTCAGTAAACATTTATTGAATGAATGAAACAGCAAATAAGTGAACATTTCCAACAGATAACAACAGTAAACCTCCACTTTACTGTGGGATCTGTGTATAACAACCACCTGGGGACCACACGTGTCAGAACCTTCTCACCTTTTCCCCTTCTTCTATTCCCATGATATGCCTCTATTGTGTTTTGGCCTGGAAAAGAAGGGCTGGACTTGTGTTGCATTTTGGAGATATCTAAGACCTAGTTTCAGGAAATATTTTCTAAATCACCTTTGTCTTTGTATCTTTGAACCATTTGGAGCCTCTGTACCTCTACATCTCAGTGGCAAACCCATTGCTTAACACATTTTTAGAATGTTCTAGTAGAGGAGGAAGGATTATGCTTTTCTGTGAGCTTGGGACTTGACATTGATGTGGCAGCAAAGCATAGAAGTTCAAATCCTGCTCACACTAAGGGCAATTTTCTTGTCCAGATGCCTTTTACTGGCATGTTTTGTCATGCATGATTTATGGGATTTTTATTATTCTTTTTGTTTCCATCCCCCCCAGAGCCACTTCCATGCTCCTCTCTTGGATGGTGTACATTAAGGGAGTTGTTGTTTGTTTCTACATAAATACAGAAAAACAAAACATAATGGCATACCTGAGTCTCTGAAGCCTATTTACTCTAATCCTAATATTTTAATGAGCAACAAATTGAGATTCCAGGAGAAATTGATGTGTGCAAAGTGAAATGCCAAGCAAGAGTCAGTAGTCATTGGGATTCAAGAGCTGACTAAACACATTTGTCTCCTTTAGGGTGCATGACCAGATAAGTCAAAATCACAGCACATTTGGTTTGGCTGCACTAAAGCTGAATAAATAGATAAATCTGTCAATTAAAATAAATTTGTAAACATTGATTAAACTCTTAAAAAAACAATATTTACATGCTACCTTTAAAAGTAAATACCACTGATGAATATAAGCTTTTCTATTAAAAATATTCCACCTATCTGCAACTATTTAGAATGTTTTTTAAAAAATACTGTTGTTTTAAAGAACTATTCATTTACTTTTGTTTCTCCTTCCCCTTAGTCAGAAAAAAAGAAAACTTATAGACCAACCACTATAAAGAATAATTATATTTTTATTTCTTCTTTCCAACTGTTATGTATATATGTACAGACACATATTAACACATGTATTTATAGTGGATTTTAAGTAAAACTTTGACCTCTCAATACAATAATAAGAATTGTCATTTATTTTTATATAGTACTACCAAAGGCCAGGAAATTTGCTAAATATTTTATAAATAATTTTAGATAATTTTCAGAGAAACCATCTTAGATATTATTAGCATTGTTGTTAATTTCAAATTTTAAAAAATGCAAAAACAAAAAAACTTGAAATCAGATAATTTAAGAAACATTTCCAGGATCATATACCTTGTGAGTGGCCTAACAAGGACTTAAACCTACTTGTTTGTTTATTTTTGGCTTTTAAATAATGTGTCATATGTCACAGTGATTAATATATGTGTGTGTATACATATATTCATCTAAACATTCATCTCCCACCCTCCTTCTGCTAAAATGCTATATTCCTCAGCTATGTTCATCACCTTTAGTGGGATGAGCAGTCATCATTGGTGTTTGAAGATCATCCTTATTCCCCTTCAAACTCTGAGGCTTAGAAGATAAGGATAATTGAGTTTACAGTGTCACTGACTAAGCCTCCCACATTTTCCTCTACATGTCAACAGGAGATGGAAACTTAAACTTTAGGCTACCCAGACTTTTTCTTCTTCATTTACCAGGCCTAACATGTCAAGGTTTTGTTGTTGTTGTTTTGTTTTTGGTTTTGTTTTTGGTTTTCATACAGCTGGTATAATTACCGGATTGGGTCTGCCTTGTGCTTTCATTGACCAGGGCAAAGAAAATGGGTATGCTTTTCATGGGATGGCATCCAAAGTACTCATATTTGAGAGCTGGCTTTCCTTATAACTGTAGCACCTTAGATAGACATAATTATCAAAATTCTCTCATTTGTAAAATTGAGGTGATAATTATATTACACAGTATTCTAAGTGTGGTAAAATGTGCTCATATAAGATACTTATTAAAGCTATAAAGTGGGATACATGTCATAGGATTCTTTTGATTCTCTTCTTGCAAGTCTACATGATGCTTTAGTTTATATTTGGCATAGAGATAACATGACCAGCTGTCCTGATTTAAACAGAACTGAGGGTATTCTCAGGACATGAGATATTTAGTATTAAACTAGAAAAATCCCAGCAAATTAGGGCAAGCTGTTCACCCTATTTGGAGCTCAATGACATGATAGCCACTAGCTAGTCCAATTCCTATGATGCTAAACTTTTAATCTAGGTATACCTAGCTCTTATGTGTTACCTAATACACTATGCTTATCTTATCAGAGTTTGTCAAGAAGTATTAGTCAGGGTCATTTCCCTCTCGCAGCCTGACATGAAACCATCTTATCTGGTCCTTGTTGTGGGGAAACCCAAGTGACACACTCTCTCAGAAGTGCTGAAAAAGATCTGGACTCTTCTATCAACATTTCAAATTAATCTTGACAGAGTAGCTGAACAATGTGTATTTTAAATCATATAGCATATTTGTTTTCTCCCTTGAGAAAAGGTAAAAAACAGAGTTGAGAAACTGTAGCCTAAACATAAAATTCTGAAGAAGATTTCACATCCTGGTCCACAGATTGACATATATCAGGGTAAAAGCTAAGTTCTTTGAAAATCAACAAAACACATGCATGTGGGATTCCCAATCTGCTAAAGACCTTGTGAATTCATGTTAGAGCTGAATAATAATCAGAATCATACAATATTTTTTTTATAAAACTGAATTTTCCACTTTCAAATGAAATTCTACCAACTTACTCTATTCTACATCATTAAATTGTCAAGAGGCAACTTCTCCTTATTACATTTGAGACACTTTAGAAATTAGTAATTGTGTTTCTATGATATTTTTCGGTGGCACTTTAGAGCTCTTCTTTTTCTCTTTTCCTTTACTCAATTCCATAATTCAACAAATATATAATACTTGGAATCTATTCCACATCTAAAGTATGAAGAGATACTTCATGTTAGTTTCTAGGAATCCTACAAATGAAGGAGAAACGTGTGTTTGGGAACAGATATATAACAGGAAATCCACAGAAGGGCTTAAATGATCAGTTGTCACACAGCATGGTCAGAGGAAAGAGAAGGGAAATAAGCCAGAGTCAAATATAAGTTAAGAAAACAGATGGATTCCATTATGCCAGTACAATAGTTTTAATTTCTGCATATTTTCCCTAAATGTCCATCAGTGGGGGAGTGGATAAAGAAAATGTGTTAGATACATACAGTAGGACACTACTCAGCCTTAAAAGAAGAATTAAATCCTGCCATATGTAACAACATGGATGAGCCCTGAGGAGATACAAAGTGAAAAAAGTCAGGCACAGACAGACCAGCACTCCAAGTGTTCACTTATATATCTAAAATAGAAGTGGAAAGTAGAAAGATGGTTGCGAGGGGTTTGGGGGCATTGCCCTGCTACCAGTATAAAGTTTTAATCATGCAAAATGAATGAGTTCTAGGACACATATGCTCTACAACATTGTGCCTATACTTAGCAATATCATATTGTACAATTTAACATTTTGTGAAGAGGGTAGATCTCATGTTAAGTTTTCTTACTATAATGAAAAAATAAATCTTTAAAAAAACAGATGGAAATGTGGCAAAAACACAGAAGAGCAAAACAAGTGGGAAACGAAAGGGAAGGTAAATGTAAGAAATGAGAGGTGAGGGGCACCTAGGTGGCTCAGGCCGTTAAGCCTCTGACTCCTGGTTTCAGCTCAGGTCATGATTTCAGATTCTGTAAGTTCTAGCCTCACATCAGACTCTGCACTGATGGTGCAGAGTCTATGTAGATTCCTCTCTCTCTCTCTCTCTCTCTCTCTCTCTCTCTCTGCCTCTCTTTCTCAAAATAAACAGATACATTTAAAAAATAAAAAGGAAATGAGAGGTGAGAAAAGTGGCTTTCAGATGACCTTCTGATGCATTACAGCTCCATATTCCCAACTCCTAAAGTCCAAGTAACTCTACCCTCTGGGGCAGGTAATAGAATTATTTTTCATAGGACTTGGATGCTATCCTAGTTTTATTTTGGAAGATCTTTACTGAACAAAGAAAAAAAAGAGAGAGAGAAGTGGAAGTTTTAAAGAAAAGGTACTGTTATCATGCAGAAGACATTATTTCTACCAAGGAATGACAATCTCCTCAAACATTACTATTAAAGTAAAATAAGATATTGGGTATTAAAATAAACCAAGAATGTTGTGAGCTAATCTTATTCCTGCTAACTTACAAACTGAATAAATGTATACTTAAGAATTCCCAGTTTTGGGGCACTTGGGTGGCTCAGTCGGTTGAGCATCTGACTTTGCCTCAGCTCAAGGTCTCACAGTGGTTCATGAGTTTGAGCCCTACATCAGGCTCTCTGTTGTCAATGCAGAGCCTGCTTTGGATCCACTGTCCTGATCTCTCTCTCTCTCTCTCTCTCTCTCTCTCTCTCTTCTTTTTCTCTTTCTCTCTTTCTCTCTCTGCTCCTACCCCACTCATGCTTGTGTGCACATACACTCTCTCTCTCTCTCACTCAAAAATAAATAAATTTCTTAAATTTCTAAATTCTTAAGATAAAGGAGAACCATATACTCCTACTTTCCCCTCTCTCTGCTCATTTCTTCTCTGCTCTCTGCAGCAAGTCTTTTGATTTGTTTTCTTGTTTGTTTGTTTGCTTTAAGAGAGAGGGAGTGAGAAAGCCTAAAAGCTGGGGAAGGTCAAAAAGAGAGAGAGAGAAAATCCCAACCAGGCTCCATGCCGTCAGCATAGAGCCCAGACATAGGGCTCCATCCCACAAACTATGAGCTCATAACCTGAGTCAAAATCAAGAGTTGGGCACTTACCTGACTGAGCTACTCAGGTACCTCTCAAGCCTACTTTTTAAAATTAAAAGTGATTCAGTCACTAATGGTTGTGAAAATCTGATGAAAGTTTTTGAACTACTTAATAGAAGTATGAAACATACCCACACATTTGCACTATAATTTTAGAGAGTGTAGACCTGTAAAATTAGAAGCCACTGCTCTGTATTTTCTGCCTTTGTGTCTTTGCTTGGATTTCTGCACCTTGTAAAGTGTGTCTTCCATTCCTTTTGTTTGTTTGTTTGTCTGTTTTTTTGAGAGAGATAGAGACAGTGTGAGTGGGGGAAGGGCAGAAAAAGAGGGAGACAGAGAATCCCAAGCAGGCTCCATACTGTCATCATGGAGCCTCATGCAGGGCTTGAACTCACAAGATCATGACTTGAGCTGAAACCAAGAGTCAGATGCCTAACTGACTGAGCCACCCAGGTGCCCCTTCCATTCTCAAATTATAGTTTCCTCAAGGCCCAGCTGAAATGCTATAACTTCCTGAAGCTGTCCCCATTCCCCTCCGTTCCTATACTTCCATACCTGTAGCATCTCTCTTCTGTCATTTACTGTGTTTGACATTATCATAGTTCTTTGTACATAGAACTTGTTTCTTTTCTTCCAGTTATGAACTTGTGGAAGACAAAGACCATATAGTTTTCTTCTCTGCATGACTATCATTGAACCTTGCACATAAGTGATCCTCAGCTTTCTAATGAATAATCACAAACAGAACTATGGCAAATTAAAACTCAATTTAAAATTTAAATCCTCAGTCACAAAGTTGAGCCTTTCTGAGATATACCTAACCAACAGTCTAACCATGCAAAACTCCAATTTAACAATAAGGTGACAATGTATTATTTTAAACTGAACAAGTTAATAACAAAGGTTAACTCTAAGGGTAAATGAAATATTCTGAAACATATCTTCATGTATTACCAGAATCCATGTTAATTGCTACAGCATTTTTTATGAAGCTAGGAAAAAAAAGTTCTATATGTTGACCATATAATGGTCATGTAATGATTTGCTTTTGGATAACTACTAGAACCATCATAATTGCTCAAAATAAGTAACACTGAAATGAGCATCTTCATCTAAAAATAATGGGAAAAGCAATACGATTTCCTTAAAATGTTCTTTAGAGTAATAAATTTGTGACACTTTATGTTACAAATTATATATCTATAAAATCTCTAGTAATGGAGATTATAAAACAAATAGAAATGTTATTAGATTGTAAGAGACGATTTAGAATTAAAAATTATACCTTTTGATCCTCACACTCTTAGAAAAGAAATAAGGAAAAGAATTGGAAAAATGGAAACATAAAATTTATTGGAATGGTGAATTTGTGGGAACTATTATTGATTCTTGATTCTCATTATCTCCTTTTCAAAATTGCATTCAGTTTAAAATTGTGAGTGTTTTTGAGGGCTTGTAGATGATGAGAAGGAATAATATTAGGTGCTTTGAGGCAGACAGACCATTTAGGGCCATATTGTCCAGGAATTTTGGTAAGAGAAGATAAGAATTTGAATGAGAACAACAGTCATATGGATGAATGGGATAACTGTGCATCTTATTGGCCCAGTGATCACTTTTTCTAGGGTCACTTCTATTTTTCCCATTTTGCGCTAATGGCATTCTTTTCTTACATCCTCTCAGTTTTAGCCCAGACCAAGTCTTAACTACAAATTGTACACTTAAGTAAGTGTCCAATACCAGCATAAAGTTCCTTTTAAATATAGTCATATTGGTTGAGTACTGTCTAGCCTTTGCTTCCTTCCAATAGGATTTATCAAGTGCTGGTTGTCTGTTTGACTTCGAAGACTGGGAATGGCCTCCTTATACTGCAGCTATTTTGTGTTCTGAATATTTGTCTCTGTGTGTCACCTTCTCAGTCATAATCAACATTTTCTGCCATACAGTCTCTTGGGAAAGTTTATAGTTTCACCCTTTAATGGGCAAAGTCCATTCTTGCTTGGAGTCTCGAATGAAAATCATCTTTTCTTGCATAGGCCATGACACCTCAAGTGTTACACAATTAAATTAGCCTATTTGCAGAAGTAGTTCAGGGTCCTGGCTGTTTACTCAGATGAGACATGTAATTTCCATATGCAAAATTAGAGTTCAATTACCTATTTTTCTTTGATTTAAAAGAGTTTATAATATCTAATTAACTAAAATCTGTTCAGTACTTTGAGACAAATGTATGATATTCCATGTAAACAAGGATTTAATTAATCGATTAATAATGCTAGCTGTTTTCAGTATATTGGTTAGAATTTTCAATAAACATCATTGAATTTAAAGGGGAAAAAGTGCTGCTTCTCATTCCAGGGTAAATTATAAAGATTGTACCATGTGAAAAGCCACTTGATCAAAAAATCATTTCTTTAATTTGGAATGCCCTTATGTTCCAAGGGGCTCACATCTGACAATAGCATGCACTTCCCTATCCATACGTCTTCCCCAGTCAGCTGCAAGATCGGGATCTTTCATCTCACCCAGTCATCAACCAAAATAACTGAAAATAGCTGTTTAGGGAGATAGTAGAGTTTCCCGCTCAGCACTATTAACATTTGAGATGGAAGACTTCTTGGTTATGCAGGACTATCCTGTGCTTTGGAGGAAGTTTAGCAGCATCTCTGGCTTTTAACACTAGCAGCCAGCTGTACTTTTCCACCCAGTTATAACAAAGAAAGTGTCTCCCAAACTTGACAAATGTTCCCTGGGAGCAAAATTGCCTCCTAGTTTGAAAACCACTGCCCTAGAGTGAATTCCATGTGTATCTTAGAACCTGCATATTTTTCAACCTATCTCAAAGATTGTATCCACATTGGCTAATATAAATATATAGATATAGGTATGCAAGCATCTGTTATTTGAACATACTGGATAAATAAGTAAAAACTTAATTTTAATTATTTAGGTACCTTCAATGGTCAGATGTCTCTCCATTGATGGACACATGATGACTTTCACAAAAAGCATTCACACATGGTTGATGGGAATATGCTTTATATGGTGGCATAATCAAGAAGGACAGTAGTCTGGGATTCCAGTCAACAAGCCATCCATCATACTGAAATTATAGATGATATTACTCTCAAACAACAGATAATTGTTTTCGGGACTCACTGCACATTACAGAGTGAGCACAAACTCGTGAGTCTATTTAGATACTCCTTTTTTAATCCCTGTGTAACACAGAAAGAAAGGCAAGTGTGCATTTGTTTTAATAAAGAGCTAACGTAAGTTTGCAAGTACGAGGCTTATAAATTAGCAATGGTACCAACGGGGGATTTCACAGTTCTGCAACTGATTATGAAACATAAAAAAGTTATGTTACTATCCTGTTGAAAATTATGCACAGTTTTTAGACTCTATTTTCTAATTAGTGTAATTAAGTCCAAATTTTATACTTGGACAAGGTGATAGATTGTGTCAACTGCTCTTTCTTCATCTTGGATTGATTTTTTTAATTGCACATTCACGATGTATTCATATTTAGTAAAGTAATGAGTTGTGAGGCATTTGATAATGTGATATATAGCTCATCTTAAGTTTTTGTAAAGCAGCATCTTGAAAAAACTAAGTCTTATCTGATTAAGCTCCAGAATCTAATCTTACATACTTATATAACATTTATGTAGTCCAGATGTCTGCTTATTATAGGACTTGGCAAAGTTCCCTACCTTACATTCTTTTAAAAAAATTTTTTTTAATGTTTTATTTATTACTGAAAGAGAGAGAGAGAGAACGTGAGCAGGGGAGGGTCAGAGAGAGAGGGAGATACAGTATCTGAAGCAGGCTCCAGGCTCTGATCTAGCTTGTCAGCACAGAGCCTGATGAGGGGCTCGAACCCACGAACCGTGAGATCATGACCTGAGCCAAAGTCAGACACTTAACTGACTAAGCCACCCAGGTGCCCCAACCTTACATTCTTATAAAGATTTAGAAAGCATCACTGAGAAAGCCTTAGCCTTTCCCTCAAAATAATAATAATGATAATAATATCATTTATAAAGTACTATGTTGTTTACATCAGTTGTTGTGTTAGTTGAGGTGTTTTTTTTCCTAAATTACAAAAATCAACTTAAATTTTTTTAAATCTAGGGGTTATTAAGATATCTTATAGAATTCAAGGGCAGAAATGTAGACACAATAAGAAAGAGTAACTAGAAATGTCATGAAATTTTCTCCAACTTTTTGCTATTCAAATCTATGAGAAAAAAATATCCCAAAAAGAGAGCGTGAGTTTTTACTGACCATGAGAAGACAGATTGTAATAACTTCTCATAGCCCCATTTTCAAATTTCTAGTTAGAAAATTAGCTTGGATCAGAGGGGAACGTGTGAATTCTGTCTAGAGCTTGTGTGGGGGGATTTAATATACAATATGGTTAAGGAGACTCACCCAAGGAGATAAAGGGCACTAGGAAGAGAGAATGGAGAATTGCTGTCATCTGAGAAGATGCCTGCAAATATTTATTACATAAAATGTCACTAAAAGAACAACCTGTCATTTCGACCAATCTTCCTGGATGTTAGCTGTTGCTGCTCTTACGAATATTACCACAGCTGTCATCACCACTAACATAATTGTTCCTATTGACCAGGACACCTATTGGGACCCATGCATACACATCCATAGATAGATACTGATTACCCCACAGCATTTTCATGGACAGAAGGTACTCCAGTTAGGTCTTCAGGATTTCACTGGTCAAGCCCATAGCGTTTCCCATGGTCTGTCCTGCTCTTTGGGCTGTGGAGGGAGACAAGTTGGAACAAGTTTGAGCAGACAATAAAATGTCTAATTTTAATTTTACTTTAAAACACATGTCTAAAGTAAAGGTCTCCTTCAAGCAGAGCATCTTCTGGATCAAAATATTGTGAAGCAATCACCACCTCACTGTGCCACAGGGAGAATGGAATCATTATTTGCTGTATCTCCTCAGTGCTTGGACTGTCCTCTATGGATGCTGCCCCTTGCTCTGTCTGTGCTTCTATTACAGGAGAGAAAATAGCTTTATTCTGCTTCCTTATCGGGAAGAAAATTGGTGCCCTCTCTAATATGAATGGCAGAAGCCTGGGTGCCAAGGTACTTCCTTTGTGACACTATTTAAAATCAGATTCTCTGGAATGACCCAGAAGAAAATTACTTGCTCATTCCACACTTTCTGAAAAGGAAGTAACAATGACATGACAATAATTCCTTAGTTTAAAGATAGAAAAGGTATTTCAAGCACAATTAATCACACCTCATTCTAAAACTCTGATTTAACCAAAACATAAAATAAATATCAGTACCATGACCATATCTTTCTTTTTGTTGTTTTGTTTTGTTCCAAGCCAGAGATATCCCATTGCATCATGATAATGGATAGGAAAGTTCTCATTTTAAGCGATAAATAGGCAGACTTTTAGGTTCATCATTTAACATTTTATTGAGGGGGTGTCTGAATGGCTCAGTTGGTTAAGTGTCCGACTTTGGCTCAGGTCATGATCTCACAGTTCATGAGTTCAAGCTTCTCGTCGGGCTAGGTGCTGACAACTCAGAGCCTGGAGCCTGTTTTGGATTTTGTGTCTCTGTCTCTCTCTGCCCCTCTGCCACTCAGGCTCTGTCTCTTTCTTTCTCAAAAATAAACATTAAATTGTTTTAAATAATAAAATACAATGTTATTGAGTAAACTACAGTGGTATATAAATATCTGTAAGATACTAAATGAAACCCGACAATCCACGTTCAATTAACATCACAATCAAATATTCCTTTTTCTAAAGTGTTACTTATAAAAAATGTAGCGAACGCTGATGTAGCCGAGGGTGCAAACAAAAGCCAGTCTGGTATTTTGTTTTGATGAAAATGAAAGGCGGTGCAGGTAGTTCAGCATAAATAACCTGAATCGGTTGTCTACTTCAGTCTTTGTTTTAATTAGCATTACAAAAGAGAAACATTGCATATATTAGGCATAATTTCTAACCTCAGAAAGAGAATGTTACCTTAAGTTCCACAGCCAGCACAAGCTGAATTACTGCTTCGGCTCAGGGGAGGATATATTTAGGCCTGTTTGTAAAGTGTAAATTAGAGTAAGTGTTATGGTGTCATAAATTAGTTGGATTACCTGCCTCAGAACCTCGAGCAGCTCCTCTCCTTTTGAATAATGAAGAAATCTGATAGGAAAGTTTGTGTAGGTCCATGTGTGCGACCCTGCGAGTGTGAATGCGAATCTGTCACTGTGCATGTGTTAGCATAAATGTATTTGCACAGATGTACACGTTTATAACTTGTAGACATAAAACCCTCTTGAGTACATTTGACCTCTCTGTCTTTTCTGGTTGTGAAAAATAATAACAACAACAATGATAATACTCCCTCTTTAACCTTGTGAGCCTGGGGAGGTGGTAATTAGTCCTAATTACAGTTATTTTTAAATAGGCCTATCCTACTAATCAGTGTTGTTTCCTTGGGTACCCATGTTCTTGGTGTAGATGAATGGATGTAGGGTACTTGATGAGGAAACGGGAAGGAAAGGAGTGGCCCAATTCAACCTCTAAAACCTGAGGAGCCTAGGGATGATGCTGGGGGGATAGAGTTAGCCTTGCTGGCAGTCAAGAATGGGCAATTGTCCTATGAAAAGTGTCATCCTTTGAACAGTTGCTCCATGTGGCTCATAGTCTTGTTTTAAAAGTGCTTTATTGGGGTGCTTGGTAGCTCAGTCAGTTAAGCGTCTGACTCTTGGTTTTGGCTCAGATCATTATCTCATGGTTTTTGAGTTCCAACCCCACAATGGGCTCTGTGCTGACATTGCGGATCCTGCTTGGGATTGTCTTTCTCCATTTCTTCCCCTGCGTCTCCCCAGCTATGTCTGTCTGTCTGTCTGTCTGTCTGTCTCTTTCAAAATAAATAAACATTTAAAGATGATAGATAGATAGATAGATGATAGGTAGATAGATAGATAGATAGATGATAGATAGATAGATGATAGATAGATAGATGTACTTTATCATTGCAAGCCCTCTTGGCATAGTGGTCAGTATGTCAGTCTCATAAAAGTACTTTATCTGATGTCTTTTTTTTAATCACAGATTAAAAATCATCTAACATAATACCTTAGCAATTGTCAAAAAAGCACTGTTTTACAGAGTTTGCTCATGGGGGTCATGTATCTCCCTGGTGATACTATGACTGTGTCAGGATAGAAGCAGAGAACACTGCTGTATACTAGAATCAGTCATTTGTTACAGGTAAGTTCTCCTCTGCTGAGGTTGCTAAATTGTGAAACTATAAGTAGGTCCTGTCCAGGTGGGGGCCTCATAACTTCATATTTGAGATGGTAAATAGAGCTGAAAGAAAGATGAACATCTTTCTTTCTATTCTCTCCCTCTCTCTCTCCTACCCAACCCCTCCCCTTTAAATTTAGAATTCTATATTCAGTCCCATAACCTCTTACAAATGCAAGGAATTCAACTCATAATTTCTGATTGCTAGAGCTCTTTATCATTGTTCTATTACATGTTTAGGACTTTGTAGATAGAAGAATCTATTCCAGTATATGCACTCAGGAAGAAATTTAATTATTGAATATCATATAAAATATCTGGGAAGGCTGCAAGCACTTGCAGTAATGTAGGTTTATAAGGAGCAAATTCCAAACCGCACTTCAGATTTAACCTGTTCCAGAGCAGCTGTCATCATGAACAAGGGTGCATCTCTGCAGTATCCTGGAAGCTTGCACCAATCCCACAGGCCATAGAGCCAAGCTGCCTCTGCCATAACCCTTACTAGGCCTCCTTTATTGACTTTACATTAAAGTTCCACACCGACCTGACTGGTTGGCAGAACCCAACTCACATGTCTGCCTTCTAGCTGTAAGGGATGCTGGGAATTCATTTTTTCCCTCTACAATGAAAGCCACACATAGGACTTTAAAGCATGCAAAATATGGTAAAAAGAAAATCTGGGTGAGTATGAACAATCAATACCTACTTTGGTTACATTGTCCTCAAAATAGATAAGAGTTGACTGAGGAGCAGGTTGATATTTATTGGTACCATCCACCTGATTAAATTCATGAGAGTCTCGCTGTGTTGGAGCCCAGGCTGACATACATGTCATCATCAGATGGATATGCAACCACACAGGTTCCCCTGGACAGAGAGAAAAAGGTCAGCTTTGTCCCCCATAGGCATACATTCAGTTCTCTTGTTTCTGATACTCTGGCACACAGGTGAGCTTTTCCTTTTAGGAAAATTAAATACATAGTAGCAGATGTTGGCATTCATCAGGTATGACAGCTGAATGTTCTCATAATTAAAAAAAAAAGTAATAAATGTAAAGCACAACTGATGGTATTTTGAGAGGTTTGTCTTACTTTTCAATATGGAGGTTGCACACACAGTAAGCTTAACTTTGGGACTTCTCAGACAGTCAACTACAACACACCAGAACTTAGATATCCTCATACCCCAGTTCAGGGATCTTTATTCTAAACACTCAGTACTTCTTCAAAGATATTCTGGCATGTTATGTGCTATTGGAAAAAAAGATTTTTCTTTTTTATGGGGCTCAGTGTTCTTATCTGTGGTGGTGATAATGGTTGTAACATGTTGATGATGTAATCCTAATAGTTATCCTAATTAGGCTGGTATTCTCATTCACATTTCATGTGCATGTCAGTGGGGATGGGGATGGAAAAGAGATGTTCAACCACTGTTTTAGCTCAGTGGAGGTCTCAAGCTGGACTGTTACAGCTCTCCTCCCACAGTGCCAACTGCTTAGAGATAGAGAGCTTCCCTTGATCCTCCCCTTGCTTATGATAGTCAAATCATATTTTAGGTTTATTATGACATTAGAACCTCATTTGACTCTAGATGACTGTGTCTACACAGGACACCTTCTCTTACGGAATCCCAAGGTAGGACTGGTGTCACTGTGCTGGATATCACAGGCAAGGTCCTGGCTCCTGGGGCCATAATGGGTTACTGTTAGGAAAGACCTAACACTGTTAGGTCATTGTTTCTGTGACTGTCTAGGGAAGGCTGAACCATCTATGAAATTTAACTTAGTTCCAATTCTTGATCAAGCTTTGTTGATATTTTCCCAGTTGTTTCTTTACACATGGTGAATTTATAGCCCTTAACCTCTAAGATTTTTTTTTTTCTTTTAGCTTCTTTTCCTTCTCTAGCTACCCTTCCCCAACCTCAACCACCAGCATAAAGGATAAGGTTAGAGTATAGGTCCCTAATCTTCAGGATAAATAAGTACCTCATCTTTCTATTCTTCTTCTTCTTATTATTATTATTGAAGTATAATTGACACACTGTTACATTAGTTTCAGGTGTAAAACCTAGTGACTTGCTAAGTCTATATGTTATGCTATGCTCACTACCATCTGTCACCATACTATACTGTTATAGTACCGTTGACTATATTCCTCTGTTTTCGTCCCTGTAACTTATTCATTCCATAACTGGAATCCTATACCTCCCACTCCTTTCACCCATTTTGCACATCCCCCAAACCCCTCCCCTTTGGTAACCACCAGTTTGTTCTCTATATTTATGGGTCTGTTTCTACTTTTCTTGTATGCTTGTTTGTTCATTTGTTTTGTTTTTTACATGGCACATACAAACCTCAAATTCTTATTAAACTTCAGTCATCCATTTTTATTTTTACTTAATATCACACTGTGTTTCCAATTTTAGTCTCAGACCACCCAGCATAATCTCCTAAGAGGTTAAGCTTTTGAAACCCAAAGACAGAAGACTAGAAGAGTTTCCTGCCTTACTTCCTGCCCCATTCCTCTGCCTGAAAACAATAAATATAGAGCTTTTCTGCTCAGATTGTGGAAGAAAGCATGAAATAAGAAATATTTTATGTATTTTCCCTTAACATCCCAAAACTATTCCCTTACATATGCAGATGAAGAATCTATGGCTTAAAGGAATTTAATTGTTCAGGGTCACAGAGTCAGTAAGTGACAAAATGTGGATTATGACTCAATTATGATTCCAAAACCTGTATTTTTAACTTCTGTGGTTAACTCTTCACTTCTAACTATCTCCTTGTACTAGAAAACAGGATCATTTGAATGTACTTCATGTTCTAGATACCAAAATTCAATGTTTTATCTGACAGCTAAAGAGATAGTGATATGTGGCTTATGAACTCATTGACCAGCCTTCAAATATGTAATTATATTCCTGTCTATAAATATATGCTACAATCTTCTCATAAAATTTTTAGAATCATTAAACATAATTATGAATGATAATATTTAGCAGACATATAAACTTTGATAAATTTTACATGGACCATTACTCTCTCCTACACATAGAAAGATTTTTCTTAAAAGGCTTTCTGAGATTTTCATCATCCATCCATTATAGATATACTTGAGAAAAACAAGGGGGAGGAAGTGGGAAAGAGAAACAAGAATTAATATTTTGGATATTTCTATTATGAATTACATGTCTATCACATAAGCATATTAAGAATATATAGGCCAGAAGTTTGACTGGAAAGAGAAGGTGCTCAATAGAAAGCAACTATATAACCTATAAATAATAAGTCAGGGCACTAAAAAGGGAAGGAAATAAAAGATGGTTGCAAGTAGGAAAATGCATCATTTGGGAATAGGAATTTCCTTTTTCTTTAGGGAATGAGTAGAGGCTGTGACATAAGTAATATATTTACCAATAGGTTCTAGAAATTTCAGAAGATGCCTCAGGTAAGACTGATGAGCCACAGAATATGCCTCACCCTTTCAGTGGTAGACATTTGGGGAAATTTGGCTACAATTTAACATTTGACTGCCAGAGACAGTTATTATTTTTAAATTAGTGACTACCTTCATTTCACTATATTCTATATTCTTTAATTACATTTATTTTCAGTAAATCTCCCCTTCATTCCCAGCATTTGTAACACAGTCACCTTCTCTATACGATAGAAAATAATGAAAGAATGTCTGTTTCCGAGACTATTCTTACTCTACTGAATTCCTGGTCCACCGTTTTCCATTATCATTTCTTTATTCTTTCCATACTTGGATCTACCCAAAGGTTTTTCATGGCTAATTCTTCCTTGGGCTGCCCTCTGTAGTTCACAAGTTTCCCACCTGACTTGATTCCTCACATCCCTTAATTTTACCATTTTCAGGAGCTATCAGAAGCATACCCTCTTTTTGGTAGAACCCTTGGCAGCCTGGCTGGTCCACTATGCCATGCTCAAGAGAGAGTAATTCAAACACCAGAAAATGAGTATCTGTCCTTAATTTTTGTTTTTAAGCCCCAGATGTGCTGTTAGAGAAGAATATTCCCACCTATCAAAATTCCAGAATGTGCAGTACCCATGTGTGCCATGCATACATAGTAGACGCTTTGCCAAGCAACTTAGGTGCATTGTCTCATTTTATGTTCAAATTAACAGATGGGATACCACAGTTTATCAGCTTTTCAATGGAATAACTTGTTCATAATAACATCTTCAAAATGCAGCCAGGTCCTGTTTTAGCTTCACATTTCTATTTTTTTTAAGATCCTGTAGTTTAAGATTAGCTAGTCATTCATATTTAAGGATCCTAAGGATATGAGATACAAAAGATATTCTTGTGAGGGAGGGTAAAATAGAAAAAAAAAAGTAGAGTACATTCTGGTTTGTTGAGAGAAAAGAAATGATGCTATAAACAAACTAACTATGGCATTCTCTATTCACTAGGGACACATTTCAGATGTCATTTGCAATATGCTCTCTCGTCACTACATCCTTTAAGACCTGGACCAAGCATCATTTTCCTCAGTAAACTTTTCTCCTAATACTCTCCCTTCTGAAATCTACCTCATTTTTGACCCATATATTATCCAGTGAACACCTAGCCCATGGAGCTCTGAATGATTGTTTCTCCTTTTAAGAGTCTGATCTCTATGATTAAATAATGACAAATAATATTCGTAGAAACAGATATTATCTATTATTGAACTCTAATGATATCCACCTTGGAAATTCAAAATATATGACTGTTGTTGTTAAACTGATAACCAAATTTAGGTGATACTGTCAATGAATGAAATCTTACAACTGAATTCCATTACATTTAATTTTTAATGGCAACCTTCAGTGTTTTAAAAATTAAAAGATGGGGGCGCCTGGGTGGCTCAGTCGGTTTAGCATCCAACTTCGGCTCAGGTCATAATCTCACTGTTTGTGGGTTCGAGCCCCGCGTCGGGCTCTGTGCTGACAACCAGCTCAGAACCTGGAGCCTGTTGCCAGCTCAGAACCTGGAACCTATTTCAGATTCTGTATCTCTCTCTCTGACCCTCCCCTGCTCATGCTGTCTCTCTCTTTCTCTCAGAAACAAATAAAACATTTAAAAATTTTTTTTTTAATTTAAAGATGAAGTACGGCTCAATTATTTTTATTCCTGTGGAATAACATATTTGACATTTATTATGCTTACAGATATATGCCAATTTAAAAAATGAGGAAAGTAGAGAGGATTCTGGGAAGATGGTAAAACAGGAAGCTTCAGGAATCTATCTCCCTACCTAGACCACAATTGCACTCGTGCAATCTTTCTGAAATAATTCCTTTAGAACTCTGGATTCTGTTGCAAGCTTGAAACTTCCAGGGAAAGGCTTGATGGTAAGTTATGGTTAATTTTGACCAATTTCAGCTTTCAATAGAGTAGCAGCTACCCATTCTCCACTATCAGCCACATGACAAAAAGGCAGCTGTACCTATTTTCCTGGAGCGACTTACACATAGCTTGTGAGAACTGGGGTGGGCAAAAAATACCTTGTTCTCTAAATACTTGGGATCTCTGATCTGATCACTGATTGCTACTTCTGATCACAGAGGTACAGAGAGGCAGGCAGCTATTGTTCACTTCCTCCCACTTTTGCAAACACACTTCTCTCCCTGAAGTGACTTCCAGTGACTTAAGGGGCCACTGCCTCCCCTCTGCCTCAATTCTTTCCTTTTTCCACTTTTCCTAGCTAGATGTTAAACACTAGGTCCTTCAAATCAGTTGCATATGCAGGGGAAATTAGAAAATAGCTGTACATGTTCAGGGAAAGGCTCTGAAAATAGCTAAGGAAACTTTAAATTTATATGTCAGGCTGATCCGCAGCACAGAGACATCCTACAAATATAAAACGAACAAAAACAACAAAATCCAAAAAAATCCTAGGAGAATATAGAATCTGATTTCTTGATTTACCACATATTATATCAAATCGTGGCTCAACAAAACCAGCAAGGCTATGGCTCATTCAGGAAGAATAAATCAACAGAAACTATCTCTGGAAAAAGACCTAATGGCAGATATACTAGACAAAGACTTTAAAACAAATGTCTTAACACCACTCAAAGAACTAAAAGATGTGGAGAAAGTGAAGAAAACAATGGGTGAACAAAATGGAAATACCAACAAAATGATAGAAAACTAAAAAAAAAATAAATCCTAGAGCTGGAAAGTACAGTAATTGTCATAAAAAATTCACCAGAGGGATTCAGAATCAGATTCGATCAGGCATAAAAAAGAATTACTGAAGTTGAAGATAGTATAATTGGAATTATTGAGTCTGAGGAACAGAAAGAAAAAGATTGAAGAGAGGTGAACAGACCTTGAGAGTTCTCTGGACCCATCAAGAAGATCAACAACATATGTATTATGAAAGTCTCAGAAGGAGAAGGAAGAGATAAAGGGGCAGAGAGAATATTTGAAGATATAATGGCTGAAAATTTGCCAAATTTGATGGGTGACATGAATAAAAACAGCCATATAGCTCAATCAACTCCAGAATGAACTCAAAGAGACTTGCCATAAAACACATTATAATCCAACTTTCAAAAGACAATGACAAAGAAAAAAGTTTTGAAAGTAGCAAGAAAGAAGCAAATTGTTATATAACAAGGGATCCTCAATCAGAATATCCACAAAATTTTTATCAGTAACTTTGGAAGTCAGAAAACAGAGAGCTGATACAGTCAAAGTACTATACGAAGAGCAAAATCAAACTTAAAAACAAAAACAAAAAACCTTATCAACGAAGAACCCTATATCCCACAAAAGTGTCCTTCAAAACTAAAAGAGAAATGAAAACATTTGTAGATAAGCCAAAACTGAGGAAGTCCACGGCCCCACTACCTGCCATCCAAGAAATGCTCAAGGGAGTACTACAAAGTGAATTAAAAGCACAGTGGCTGGTAACTAGAAATTATATGAAGAAATAAAAATCTCAGTAAAACTGAATACACAGACAATTACCAAAGGTGGTATTACTGTAACAATGGCTTGTAAGTGTGCTTTTCCTATTTTACACGATTTTAGAAACTAATACCGTAAAAACAAATTATTAGTGTAAAGTTAGTACTACTATAACTCTAGTTTGTAACTCAGGATCTTGTTCTATACATAACTTAGGAGACCAATGCATTTAAAAGATTATTAGCTTAAATTTTGAGCACACAATGTATAAAGGTATAATTCTGTGGCATCAATCCTCAAAGGAAACGGAGCTATAAAGGAGCTCCTTTCTTGTTTCAGAAAGACTGTCCTCCACTTCTAAGCCATAGAATTATTGTGCTTCATAAGTTGTAGAAATTCTAAAGATTAAGTCCCATGATTTCTGACTTCTGTTGCATGAACCAGCATGTCTCCTATTGACGATACCCTGTCTTAAATAAGAGTGTGGATTTGTGAATTGTTAGCAAAAATATCTTAAGTTGTAACGTTGTCTACAATATTTCATACCTTTAACTTATTAATATCTTTTCTTGTTTTTTTCTCTCTGAGAACAAAAGCAATCTCAGAATTCTAATCTAATAATGCCTAAATCTGTTCCAGTAGGCCTGAACTCAAGAATCCAACTTTAAGTATGGTGACAAGCCTTGTGGTGTGTGAAAGATATAAATTTTACCCTCATGGTATTTTTGATAGATTTCTTACCACCACAGAAAATAATTTTATTTATTCAATATTTATATATCAAAATTACAAATTTTTAAAGTAGATGAGAGTCATTTGCAAATGAAATACAAATCTAGTGGATGTTCCAGTCATTTTTACAGGAAGCATGTTACTAAAAACAAAACAAACAAAAAAAACACATCATTTTTTTTCCTGCTGTGCCTGCTTTTATTGCACGTGGTGCTGCTTTACCCTCTAGCTCACCTATCACATTCCCATTCAGAAGGCAAACTGCACCAGTGACTTCACTTGGAAGTAGCACCAGATGTTTCAGTTGCTCCTGGGAAAGAACAAATTAACATTTTAAGTACTAGGTAGTGGAAATGTACAAATATCATCTGTAGTGTCTGATTTGTAGTAAGACTTTTTATTGGATACCCTATATTTATGATGACCTGCAAAACTATAAAGTCTAAGAAGGAAACACACTGACAACATTTAGCAAGCCAAGAAGAATTTTGTCAGCCTGAGGACACCATTGAAATGAACAGTTTGATGTTGTTTTTCCAAGTCTTACATATCATATTGGTTGTAACTCCCAGAAAACAGCCAATCATGATTTGACAATTATCTCTTTGAGTTTACTAGAATGTTTCAATATCCTAGAGTGGCTAACCCTCACCTAGCTGAGAAGTATCTTGACTTTTTAGTGAATTGAGTATTCAATTCTATTTAATGAAATTATGTTGAGTTTCAGTTGATACCAAGTTTTATGAATGGCCTGTTAAGTACAATAGTGGAGAATCCAAAGTCCATTACAAGAATATCTAATGAAAATGTACAGAAATTTAGAGCAGGTTCAGTTAATTTTATGTTGCTTCTACACAGTCTCACAACCTTTCAAATTGTGGATAACAAACTAGTTTCTTCTTCTTCAAGCCATTTTGGTACCACTTGTATATGATCACCATGTCTGTTTTGTTAAAATATGAATTCATTGTACATTTTCTTATCTAGCCACTGAACTGAGGGTATTAAACCATTATCTTACATTATCATAATTTTCTTCCTGAAAGTAAAACAATTCCATGAAAGAGTCAAAGGTAATCACAGGGAAATGCTGTGGTGGTGCCTGCCCCGTGTTGAAATTGTAAGAACAGAAAGTTTGCTTATGTGAAATGCATGGTATGTCTTAAGGAAGTCACCACATCAGTGGATATATATGTGTGTGTGTATTGATAGTATAGAAGGTGACTCATCTGTCTCCCTCCCTCCTCCCTGACTGTAGAGCCAAATACTATCTTCATGTTCTACTTTGTAGTCCAAGTTGAATAAATGGATTCTTTCCTTGTTCTGTGTATACTGGTTTCAGTAATCAGGTCTCTGGTAAAAGAACCTGTGTGGAATTTCATTCCTTCCATGACATCCCACAGCTAGTAAATACTGAAGCTAGAATATACTCTTCTAGCTCCAAATCTATGTAGCTTCCTATTGGATTATACCACTTTTGGATTTAGAGAAATATAATTTTATTACCTATTTACAAATACTGAAGTGTGGCCTTAAGATATAGCTATACTGTATACCTGTGTGTTAAACTGTTGAAAAAGGAAAAAACCCCCATAATATCAAGACGACCTTTTCTGAACTGCTTACTGAAAAAAAATCCCTCATTTGTACAATTTGTTGTTATATTAAAAGTAAAGGAGAAAAGGAGTCATCAAAAGACAATACCAGATATTACAAGCTATTGACTTATGTTTTTCCTTTTTTTGTGACCCTTTGATCTATGATTTTATTGGTTTCCCTGCCTTAAATTAAGCTGGAGGTACAGTAAGTAAAGTGAATGATTGAAAGTGATAAGCATTTGCCCTAATAAATTTGAAATAAAGAGTAGAGGCCACTTGCTATCCTGAGCCAATTGTAGGAATGCTAGTTCCAGTAATGTTTTCAAATTGGCAGCTCTTTTTGGAAGCATATTGAGATAAACTTTTATTTTTAAAAAATAAACATTTAAGTACAACATAAAAATATATGTAGTTAGACAAAAATAACTTTATTAGGTCAAATTGAATTCCATATTTGTTCAGACAAGTGTTGGGAACTAAATAATTTAAAAGTATTGACAATACATAAAATTCCTTTCAATCAAAAATCTTAATATTCCCTACCACCCAATACTATATCAGAATTATGCAGGATTACAAAAAGTGTTTCTTAAAAAGTTAGTTTAAGGTTCATCTCTTCTATGGGTTTTCTTGCCTCCATTTATGTGCAGTACATTTATTAGGTACTTGTAAAGACAGATACGAACAAAGTAGATGTTTAAAAATATTTGCCGACAGTTTTTTCCTTTTTAGAGTTTAAGTGAGTCATATACAACTAGCTCTAGTAAAAGGAAATAGATTGAAATTTATGAGAAAATACAAACAAAACACTATGGAAATCTGTGGAATATATAATTCTTATTAGACAAAAGCATTTGAGGGGTGCCTGGATGTCTCTATTCGGTTAAGCATCTGACTTTGCCTCAGCTCATGATCTCGCAGTTCATGGGGTTGAGCCCCACATTGGGCTCTCTGCTGTCAGCATGCAGCCCACTGAGGAACCTCTGTCTCTTTCTTGCTGCCCATCCCCTCCTCACTTGCATGTGCACATGCCCTTTCTCTGTCTCTCTGTTTCTCTCTCAAAAATAAACATTAAAAAATTTTTACATGAAAACATTTGAAGTACTTTATAGAGAAGTTGATATTAGGCAGATGGCTATGTACTTTAAATGTGGAAGCAGAGAAATAAGCCATAATCAAACCAGAACCAAGAAAATTGGAAAAAAAAAAAAACATTTTGAGGAAGTGGAGTATAGCAACTGGGCAAGATGCAAAGAGAGTCAGGGTTAAGATTGTAGATGGTTCACGGGACATTGTGAATACCAGGCAGATCAGGCCATAATTGTGTTAGAAATAAAATAGATACTGAGCAGTTGCTAAAGAAGGAACGGCATTATTTACCTGTGCTCCTGGGAAAATCAATCTTGGTAGAATCACATAAAGGGGACTTGAGGCAAAAACCTGTTAGGAAACCGGTGCTCCCACCCAAGTTCCAGGCAATGAAAGCCCACACCAACAAAATGGCAAATGGAAAGAGGTAACTTCAAAAGACATAGTGAGAATGTAATTGACAGGATATTGAAACTGATGCACTATCCTGTAAGGGGGAAAAAAAAGGAAGATGGCTCTTAGATTTTGAACTAATATGAAAGAGTAACAGTATAGTTAATAGGAAAATAGCTAAATAATAGTTTTCAATAGAGGAGCAACTGCAATAATAGGTAGTGGATTTCTGAACTACTCTGATGAAGATGTATGGTCTAAGCTAAACTCTTTGGGAAAAGAGTATCAGAATAAATTCATTTTGATTGACATATGAACAGGATGAAAAAACATTTGCATAGATGTCAGATATTTTTCATACTTGTTGTCTTATAGAAGGAAGGAAGGAAGGAAGGAAGGAAGGAAGGAAACAGAAAGAAGGGAAGGAAGGAGGGAAGGAAGGAAGGAAGGAAGGAAGGAAGGAAGGAAGGAAGGAAGGAAGGAAGGGGAAAGAGGGAGGGAAGAAAGAAGGAAGGAAAAGGAAGAAAGAAGTTTACTAGTTCATTGGATGTATTTTTAGATGTTGAATATTTTAAAGATTATTTCCAACAGATTTTTTCTGATTAAGTTGTTACTGTATCAGAATAGAATATAGCAACAGAGATATTAAAATCAAGGGTGCCTGGGTGGCTCGGTTGAGCGTCCGGCTCCAGCTCACGTCATGATCTCGCAGTTCGTGGGTTCAAGCTCATCATCTGGCTCTGTGATGACAGCTAGTTCAGAGCCTGGAGCCTGTCTTCAGACTCTGTGTCTCCCTCTCTCTCTGACCCTTTCCTGCTCAAGCTGTCTCTCTCTCTCAAAAATAAATAAGCATTTAAAAAAATAAAATAAAATAATATATACTCACTTGAACACAAAAAGTTTGATAATTATGGTGGAGCATAGGGTGGAAGGAACATTCAGATACAAAACAATGCCCGTTCTTTGGGTAAAATAAATCTACATTTGTGAATCCAGAGTTTCCTATATTGACTTTGCTTTATGAATTACATTTGCATTTTTGAGACAATAGGCAGATTTAAGCATACAGTTTAATTTTTTTAAATTTTATTTTAGAGAGGAAGAGAGAGCATGAGCAGGGGAGAAGGGCAGAGGGAGGAACAAGAGAACCCAAGCAGGCTCCACACTCAGTGCAGAGCCCACTGGGGGCTTGATCCCAAGATACTGGGCCGAAATCAAGAGTTGGTGGCTCAACCAACTGAGCCACCCAGGTGCACCTAAGCAAACAGTATAATAGTAGCTAATTCTTATATATAAAAAAAATGGGACATTTTCTGGCAAATGTATTCTTTATTAACTCAGAGAACACCCACAAGAGCTCAATGAGCTTGGTAGTGTTACCAAACCCTTCCTGCAGATGAAAAAACTAAGGCAGAAAGTTGTTAAATAGTTTGCCCAAATCACACAACTAGGAAGTGAGAAAGCCTAAATTTGAATCAAAGTAGTCTGATTCCAGAGTCCACATATTTAGCCCCTCAAATATAATGTGATATGCTATCTATGGAAGCATCTTGCATAGAAGGGTAAAGTGGATCTTTCCAAAGAAGCATCAACATTATGTGACATTGTTACTATGAATCCTAAGGAAATAGCAAAATGTCAGTGCTAAGCAAGTAACCACAAGTAAGAAAGCAGGCTGTGAGCAGAGGGGACTTAGATCATGTGTTTCCTACGTAAACTGATTGGCTATACCTCAGAGCCAGCTTTGCTGACCCAGTGTTGATGGTATTGATTCATCTTAGTGAAAGACACCAGAAATCCAGAATCTTATGGGCGATCCCTCTATTCTTCAACATTGACATAAAGTAATATGGTGTAAGGACAGAATGGGGCAAAAAAAAAATCAAAAACAAAAGCAAAACATATAGTTGCATAAATTTTAGCTGCACACTTCTCATCAGGCAACTTTTGCTTTAGGCATAGGGCTGCTGACGGATTGTTCTAAACACATGAGTCACATGGCACCTATGCTGCCCATCCAGGCTTGGCCTGAGTGTATATCCTCATTAATCATGCCATAAAACCAGATTGACTTGAGATCTATTCAGTCATTAGAATAAATTGTGTGGCCCTGGGGAAAATGCCTTTCATCCTCTGAGCCTTGGGATCATTAATGAAACTTTTTGAGGACAATGGAAGATGTTTGAAAGTATTGTTAAGAGATCTTAGAGTCATTCCAAGTCTAGCATCACCCCATTTCCATTCGCTTATTTTAATTTCTCTATTTTTCTATTTTTTTGTTTAAAATAAGATTGTAAGCATATTTCAGCCTTCTGCAAACTACTGTATAGTCCATGGGTATAGACACAGGAGAAGAGTAAAGGGCCTAGAATTTGGAGACTTTACCTTTTAGCTGATGTATGATTGACATTTTCTAAAACTTTAATATTTCTTAGTTGCTGACTATAACAAATAGTGGCTGAATTCAAAAAGATTGCACTTTAATGATATTGGAGCTCCTGGCAACTTGGTTTTCTAATCTTGCTTTTGGGCATTCATCAAAGCTTTTGAACATGCATGATGATCACAAGATGTAAGAGGACATGAAGGCCTTTTGGATCTATAATTATCTCCTACAAAGGACCCTTCTTCATAATTTTTTAGGACATAGTAAGGCAATAGTGGGAAAAACAATAAAAAATTAAAAAAGAAACACATGAGTTTGTTGGATTTTAGAAAATATTTGCAGTAGATAGAATAAAATTTACGGAAAAGAATCTCTAGGTCCAATATTCCCTTAATGAAATCACTTCTACTTTATGTGAAAGCATCTACAATACGTGGATTTTTCTCAGGTTTCTATCAGCATGCTGTAGAGTTCTTAAAAAGCTAGACATTTTTAAGTGGAGTATTAAATTTGGTATCACCAAAATTTAGAATATAAGGAAAAATGTCAGATGGGAACACAGAGAACTTCTGTATCAGTCAAATCTATTTTAATATCAAAACCAGAAACTCACTGAAGCTTGCTCAATTATATATGTGAGAACATAATTTCAATAATATTTTATAGCTTTTGGAACAGAAGTACAACCAGGCTTTATAGGGATCAGAACCAGAAAGCTGATAAGCACTCTCTATGTCTCAGGACACTTCTCTGCTATGTTGCATTATCTTTTCTCACTGCTGAGCTGGTTTCTCTGTGTTCATTCTCCAATACTACATGACCCAATAGAGCAGACATGCTTGGGACTGTTTTCACTCCTTCTTCATCCCCCTGCCTTTCATTCCTTCAGATCCTGATCCCAGGAAAATCTTTGTAAACTTCAGTTTTAATTCTCAAATCCAAGAAACAGATTTCCTTAGTCTAATCACCTGAATTTTCTCATACATAAAATGGTGGAAGATTAAGAATATTTGGAAGTGATCTCTTAGCTCTAAGAATTCTTCAGTTTGGGCAAACCATGAGAGCCTCTTGAAAGCTGAGAACAAACTGAGGGCTGATGGGGGTGGGGGAGAGTGGAAAGTGGGTGATGGGCATGGAGGAGGGCACTTGTTGGGATGAGCACTGGGTGTTATATGGAAACCAACTTGACAATAAACTAAGAAAAACAAAACAAAACAGAAAACAAACAAAAAAAGAATTCTTCAGTTTGTTTTTAATACCCCATTTAATAATACTAGTGCAATGAAATAAATCTATGTCAAATGTTATTTGCTTGTTCTTAACAAGAGTTTATATATTTGTATTTTATTATATGATATTTTCTGTTTCTTTTTATTAAGTTATAACAAAGTAAAATATACACATGTATGCTTGCACACATATAAGTACATATGCACCCCTGTGTGCCTTTTTTAAAGCTGGGAAGTCCTTATGACACTTTTTGGTGGAAAACCAATATTCTGTGCAGAAAACATATTGTTGGTAAGACAGTAGCCGGAGAGAGTAAGTCTAAAATTTGTCTACTTAAACCTTTATAGATCACCACCGTATTTATTCAAAAGAGTCAGATTACTCAGAAAAGATGTGTTCTGAAGGATTAACCACAAAACAAATGTTTCTCGATACAAGTGTAAATTCCTCACTCAGTTATATAAGACTTTCCATGACTAGGTGAAGAGAGAACTCAGAGCCCAAGGGAGATCAACATTTATATTTACAGTCAAGCACTCTCTCTCCCTTTACTATGTTTACTTTTTACAAGCCACTTTCTTAGGTCTTCATTTCCCCATTTTAAAAATGAAGTGGTTAAAATGTTTATCACTTAGGAATTGTCAAGTCGAAAGAAAACTGTGATTCTGCTTTTTAACAATATTGCCTTCCAATGCATTCCAGAATGAAACTTCTTATCCATTTGGGTCTATATATTTTTCTCACAGTAAATCATTAATAGTCCTGGTGGAATCAAACTGAGAACTTGAATATATAAATTTGCAAATATAGGATATGCTACATATTTAAAATTTACCCCCCTTGGCATACTTTCCAGCCTTTTCCAAGCCTATTCTGTGTATTTCTTATTTCTCAGAAAGCTAATCTTTGTAGACTATCCACTGAGCTCTCTTGCTTTATAATTTCAGTTTGGTTTGGCCTGTGGAGATTCCAAAGTAGGGAAGAGAAAATGCAGACTCCTTTCCTGCTGAGCTGCACTTTGGTAATGATCTTTTCTACCAAGAGCCATAACTCCTGATGGGTAATATTCTCACCAAGGTTTCAATGGTGGCTGTTGTGAGTATGCACAAGAAACAAATCTTATTTGAAACTATAGATAACTGTGTAAATTATTCAGTGTCCTGGCAGATAAGCTGGTGCCTTAAAAACTTGAAGAGAGTTGAATAAAGCATCTGCTTCTTCCAGGACAAGGACAAATTCACGTAGGCTATCATGGCGTTTCAAATAAATATTACTTTTTTCTTGTGCATATCTACACATTTTAAATTGGTCAGAGATGACAAGGTAGACTGAGTTGGTAAGGATGCAGGAATATAGACTCTACTGATGGAACAATAAATTTGTGCAGTCTCTTTGGAGGTCAGTTTGGCAATATCTATTCAAAATAAAAAAGGACATATGTTTTCTATGAGCAAAGACACTTGAATTTTCTTACAGATATATATGCATGTGTTATGTACATTTACACACACATGTGAGTAAAGAAAGGTTTTCTTCACATTGTTGGTAAGAAGAGAATTAGACTGAAAATAAACCAGATATCCATTTACTAGGAGCATAGTTAAATAAGTTAGGAAATAGTAATATAATAGAATGCAGTCCATTTATTTTTTTAAAAATGAAGTGTACTCACCTTGTGTAAAAGCGGTCCAAAAAAATCAAGTTTTCTATGCAAGGAATTGGAATATGTAATATCCTGGTTGTATCTGGGGTTCTATCTCAGGAAATTATTTTTTCATTGAATATACTTTCATACATCTAATGTTTATTTTGTGCAAAGTTTACTTTTGCTATTTTTTAAGGCTTCTTAACATCCAGTGAAATGACTTACAAGCCAATTTATAAGCAGAAGGCATAATATGCAATGTGGCTATTAAGCACAAAGGAAAAAAAAAACAGTTTGAGATGAAGATGTTGGGTGTTTAGCTAGGCACCATGAGTAGCTCAGTGAATTCTGTTCAGCAACCACATAGCAATTGGTATCTGTAGGTATACAGAGGCATCAATTTGACTCATACTGACTTTATATTATACATCAAATTACTTGTGAAAGTAGGGATGATAACTGCTAAATGGATTGAATGTTAGAAGTTTACTATGCCTTCATTGGATTAAACATTAATCGAGGTACTCTGGGTACACACAGTACATGCTTATTTCCATAGTCAAGAATTTAGTAATGTTGGGTCCAAGTGCAAGATTCTTTTTGATAGTCTATTCAAATGCTACTCATCCTATCACTCAAACGTGAGGTACTAGTTAAAAGTTGATCTTCTCCCTTTAGTCTGCAAGGGGCATTAATTATATTTCTGACCACTAAATCCATGTTGTATGTTTAACAATTGCTTTTGGATTTTTTACAGTAGCTGTGAATGCACATATTCATTTTGTTCCCAATTTATTCATTACCTAGTTCTATGGATCCATTAATATATGTTACTTCAATTCTCCCCAAACCTTTGAGCACTTATAGTTGCAAAGTAATGTACTAGACACTGTAAGAATATAAAAACAAATAAGATACATTCCACTGTCATGAAATTTATGTCTAAGATGAAAGGATGTGAGAGATCGTAAAATCAAATTGTCAAATGCTACAAAGAGAATCTATGGACTAGTTATTTCATTACTCTTTTAGTACATGGCTTAGGGTTGTTTATTAAATAAAAATATATCTAAACTGAAATCTTCTATAGCTTTCCAGTGAACAGTTTTAGATATAAATTTATGTTGATAATAGAGAGTTACATATACCTCATATGCTTTCTACTATTGTTAACATCTTACATTACTATGATATATTTGTCACAATTAACTAACCAATATTGATAAATGAGGAACAAATGAAATCCATAGTTTATTCAGACTTGAATAGTTTTTACCCAATGTTCTTTTGTTGTTGTTCCAAGACCCTATCCAATGTACTACATTAGATTTAGTTATCAGTTCTCCTTACACTCCTCTAGGCTGTGATGGTTTCTGAGGCTTCTTAACATTTTTGATAACTGAAAAATAAATAAAGTATTTGATAACCTGGAAATTTTGGGGGAACTGATAAGGTTTTTGTAGAATGTCCTTTAGCTAGGATTTGTCTTATTATTAGACTGGTGTTTGGATTTTTGGAAGGAGGATCATAGTGGGAAAGTGTCATTCTTATTATATCATATTAAATGCATATAATAGTTACATGACTTATCACTGTTGATGTTAGCATTGATCCATTGGCTGTTGTAGTGCTTGTTATGTGTATCCAATGTAAAGTTACCATTTTTCTTCTATTTCCATTCTGTCCTTTCTGAAGGAAAGCAATACACACAGTCGGAATTATGCTACACTTCCTTGAGAGTGAAATATCATTATGCTTTACTTTGAATACTTCTACATGGAAGACTTTTCCCCTTCCTCACAGTTTTTAGAAATTCTGTCACTCATTTATAATAGTATAGACTCATGGATACTTATTTTAAACTTTGGGTTATTATCCAATATGACTTTATTTATTTTGTTTTTCAGATTATTCTAGCTTTGCCGTTGTAAACTCTTTCAGTGTGCTTCTGTATCCCTTTGCCAAACTTCCATCTTTGTGTCTGTATGTTTTGAACACTTCATTTATAAGGTTCTCCAGGTTTATCTTGAATATTTCCCATCCTAGTCTTAGAATCAGCCATTTCTCCAAGGACCCCTAGGTTCTCCTTTTTTGGAAAGTGATATTAGAAAGTAACTTCTAGACACAAGCATGCTCATTGCTCCTGAAATGTTTTTGCTTCTAGGATCTCTCAGCTGACAGAGCAAGGGGATATGTCTGTATATGCTAACCCACATATATAAACATGTCAGTAGATGTTTCTGTACCTATATTAAACTAAACATGAACTTTAAGCTAAAGCTGATGTTTCAAACTCTAAACCATTATTATAGATCCTTGTCTCTTGCCATTCTTGCTTACCTATAACCTCTCACAGTTGGAACCTGGATCCCGCCAGCCACCATCTATTTACTTAATTCTTCAATTACAGTATACAGATATTATGTTTTGAGGAAATGTTAACTCACACCACTGTGGGGAAGGGGAACTTTATCAGCTAGACTACAGTGCTTGTATAGTTCCGTTTGCCTATATTCTTACAAATTCCACTTACTTCAAAGTTACTTAGACAGTCTCCTTTTCCCCATCCCTTCATTGAGGTTGTCCATACATTTCTATTACAGTTTGGTTCCCTGGTTACATTCTTTTTTTTAAAAATATAAAATGTTTATTTATTTACTTATTTTGAGAGAGAGAAAGCTCATGGGGCAGAGGCAGAGAGATGGAGAGGGAGGGAGAGAGACAGAATCCCAAGCAAGCTCCATGCTGTCAGTGCAGAGCCTCATGCAGGGCTCACACTCAAACTGTGAGATAATGGGGCGCCTGGGTGGCTTAGTCGGTTAAGCGTTCGACTTTCGCTTAGGTCATGATCTCGCAGTTCGTGGGTTCCAGCCCCGCATCGGACTATGTGCTGACTGCCAGCTCAGAGCCTGGAGCCTGTTTCAGAGTGTGACTCCCTCTCTCTCTGACCCTCCCCTGCTCACACTGTCTCTCTCTCTCTCTCCTAGAAATAAATAAAACATTTAAAAAATTAAAAAAAAAAAAAAACAACTGTGAGATAATGGCCTGAGATGAAAGCAAGACTCAGATGCTTAACAGATTGAACCACCTAGGTGCCACCTTGGTTACATGCTATATTCCATTCCAAGATCCTTCAACCTCTTAAATGATTTTTGTTCTAATATGCATACATTAAGATTCACTCTTTTGCTCTGAATTTCAAAGGTTTTACAAATATAGTCATGTCTCACCAATACAGTACCATATAGAATGGTTTTGCCACCCTAAGAAAAGTCCCCTGTGCTTCATCTCTTTAACTCTCCCTTCTGATCCCTGGCAACCACTGATCAGTTTACCATCGCTGTAGAGCTTTTTTTCAAAATGTCATATAAATGAAGTCATATAGTATGTCACCCTTTTAGACAGTGTTTTTCACTTAGTATTATACATGTAAGATTCATCTATGCCTTTGTATGGCATAAGAGCTCATTCCTTTTTTTTTTTTTTTTTTAATCTCTGACTAGTATTCTCTTGTATGGATATACCACAGTTTTTTATTTTTTAAATCCATTTACTTATGAAAGACAGCTTTGTTGCTTCCATTCATTGGTGATCATGAATAAAGCTGCTATATATATATTCCCAAGAGGTTTTTTTCTGTGAATGTTGCTTTACTATTTTCTCTTCTTTTTATTCTTAAGAAAAACCTTGAACTTGAAGAAATTTTCTTGGTATTTCTTTGTATTTCACTTCATAATACAAGTAAAATACATAAAATTGTTTAAGTGGTTATTTGTCTGACTACAGATGCACTTTAAATCCAAGTCCTACCTTCATAGGTGTCTGTTCTAATCTAATCCTTTCATTTTATCTTCCATTTGATGTCGTACTGATGGTAATTACCTATTTTATTGTCTATCAGTCAGTTTTATGTAGACGGACACTGGTAGTTTTGATCAGACAGAATGCTTCTCATTTCTCTATTAGATTTCCCAGCAGAACTTTTTTGAATGATTTACTAAACTCTAAATAAATTACACCTTTTTCAATTGGTTTCCAACTACAACAAGAGTCAATGAGGGCTATCAGTTATGTCTGACATGATCCAGTTTTTATTATCAAATGGTATACGTCAGCCAACAGACATTATGTCTCCAAAAAGAGGCCTTTGGTACATTCATTAAAACAGCTATGAATGTTAGTGTATTCTAAGTAAGAGGGTAATTTTTTTATGTGTCTGGACAAACATTATCTGGGTATGAGTAATCCTGGTCTTTATCTTCTCTCTTCTATAAAGAAGATTCTGGCTTTATCTACCTACCCTGTTTGTTCCCATCCCCACGCACCGCAAAGTATTTTTCCAGTCATTTTTTGTTGGCATTTTGATGCAGAATCTGGAGACAGAAGGGAGGCAGGAAGGAAAGTAATGTTATGGTTAAAGTGGAGACAAAGACACATGAACTGCTGTGGATCAGAAAAAAGTGATAAGGAGAAAATGGAGATTTTGAAAAAGATTCCCAACATCATGCTCAAGAAATGGAAGTAAAACCTTTGGGCTCACTTAGAATTATTCCCGCCTTCTGATTGTGTTTTGTAGAATGCAGCTGCGCCCTGAGTTTGGATCAAGTGGTCTACAGTTTCAAGGAGGTTGTAGAATTATCTTTCTGATGCAGTAAGAACATATGCAAACACATGCACAAACACAACAGTAGCCACAACAGATACAATCACAGCAAGGATAACTGAGGTTGGTGCAAAACACAGCCCTTAAATGAAATAGAAATTTGAGGTGAATTTCTGAGTGATTTGGTTTAAAAAATATTTTTAAGAACTAACCTAATCAGGTATTTCAGGGCTACAATTAACCACTTTGGGAAACTGGAGGATACAAAAAAGGCCCTTCTCAGCTCTGTCTAATCTATTTTCTGGTCCATTCTTTAGGCTCTGGTTCACACTCTTCTAATGAGACATGATAAAAAGAGAACAGAACAAGAAGTCCAGAGTTGGCTCAGGTCAAGTTCATGGGGTCCCTGACTTTTCAGTGTGTTGACAGAAAATGCACAAGACAGGACTAAAGGACTCTGAATTCTACTCATGGTTCTGGCTCACAAGAACTTAGGGACCAACTCACTTGACTGCCTCACCACTGTGGTCCTCAGTTTTCTCATCTGTAAAATGATTTCAGACATGGTGATCTCTATGTCCCTTGGACATAATGTTCTGTCTCTCTGTCATTTAAGCACTTTGAAGTAGCCAGAACAGAACCAGAAACCAAAGGATCTGACTTTTAGTCCCACATGTGCTATTTATGTGTAGTCAATGAGTAGCAGCCTTGATCAGGAGTCTTCAGACTATCACCCATGAGCCAGATCTGGCCAGCTGCCTCTTTATGAATGTTGTTTTATTGGAGCACAGATTCACCTGTTTGTTTACATATTGTATATGGCTATTTTTGAACTTCAGTATCAGAAATGAGTAGCTACAATGGCAGCCATGACAGAGAACATATAGCCTGCAAACTCAAACATATTTACTATCATGCCCTTTAAAGAAAGGTATCTTGCCGATCCCTAATCTGTAGAAGTGTCTATTTCTTCATTTGCAAATAGAGGAAATCATACCTGTTTTGACTAACTCATTGAACTGTTGTGACAATAATTGGGGAAAATAAGAGTAAGAAATAGCTTAGAATACTGCAAATGCTGAGATATTTAAAAAATATGATTTATTTCAGAGGATATAGCTGGCCGTGCATTATTTTCCTTTCCTTGCTTTGTGTACTTGTCTATATTTTTCTCCTCATGGCCAGATCTGCCCTTAATATATATGCAGGGCCCTTGACAAAACTACACATGAAACATACTGGGCACAAGCCTGACCCTTATTCAAAAGCCTAACCTGTGTCTCTTGCATTCCAACCTGTAACACACATCTTAAGGAGCTAATGCATATGCATGTGATCATCCCAGCTTACATTATATTATCCAGCCATCTACTACCAATAGCAGCCCCTTGGCACAGCTTTGGTGAAAAGGTCTGCACAGGTCCTTGAAGGAGGCTGAAGTCTCTTTGAGAAAGAATAAAGTTGGCAGGGGGACAGAGCAGGATGTTCTAACTCCTAGAAGCCACAACACTGGTTACCTGGGACTCATAGCTAGCAGCACTGCTCACTCTCACTTCTGTCTGGTCCAAGCTACCGTTAGCTCTTGTGTAAACACTGTAGTAGTCTCCTAACTGTCCTTTTCATAAATATTTACCCTTCCTATTCTATTTTTAAACCTTCAGGCAAATTGATGATTCTGCAAGTCAAAATCCCTCCCAGCAACCCTCTACCTTCATTATCATACAACTAACAAGAAGACATTAAAGGTTTTAAAGACACAGGCAAAGCTATGTATGTTCTGGCACCTGTCAACCTTATCAGCAACATCATCCATCCCTCTTCCCTCTGTATATAAGCATGCTGCCCTTAAAGTATGCTAACAGTGTCATGTTTCTCCTAGCCACAGAGTTTTTGTATGTGTTGTGTACTATGCCGGGAATGTTACACCCACATATATTACATTTGCCTTGGTTAACCCTTGCTCCTCTCTCAGAACTTGTTGACTAGGTCAGTTGTTCTTTTTTATATGCATGTCTTTCAACCCTAGCTGTACATTACATTCTTAAACACCAATGCCCAGCCACCAAATGTGGCCAAATTAAATCAGGCTCATGAGGATAGAGGAGCAGGCTTTGGTATTATTTACAAAGTTCTCCAGGTAATTCTAATATGTGGGCAGGTATGAGAATAGCTCTTCTATATATTCTATTGTTAGCATGTGCATGTACCTCTCCTTTACAGTTATATAAATCACAAGAAAAATCTGGAAATCTAGCAAACATGTCTGTTTTACATTTTTCTTTTATTTTTTTAATGTTTATTTATTTTTGGGAGAGAGAGAGACAGAGCATGAACAGGGGAGGAGCAGAGAAAGGGAGACACAGAATCTGAAGCAGGCTCCAGGCTCCAAACTCTCACTAAGAGCCTGATGCCGGGCTCAAACTCAGGAACCGTGAGATCCTGACCTGAACCAAAGTCGGATGCCCAACCGGCTGAGCCACCCAGACACCATACAAATATCTGTCTTACTCACCTTTTTGTAAATTCCATGAGAGCAGTGTCACCCCCTTATTCTTTGATTAGGTATTGTTAAAGCATCTTTTATGTAATAGACTCTCTTCTAGTTGATGGAGATGGATCAGTGAGCAGTATCTTCATGTTTGCTCTCTTGCAAAATTTACATTTGAAGGTTTTGTAGGGTTTCAATATATATTTGATGGATGAATGAATAAATATTCTTATGCAGTCATGTTTATTTCCCTAGGAATTTAATATTTCCTCCATCCTGAGATAACTCTTCATTTCCCCAAAATACTTAGAAAAAGGAAGTTCTGAGCTGAGCTTTTTGAGCACTTTAAGTAATTGTTCAACTTCCTGCTTTATATTGTCTTTTATGACAGTCTTAATTATTGCATTTTGTCTTTCTTTGTAGCTCAGATATTAAAACTATAGTCTGGCTCACTATTCTTCAGACAGAAGGAAAAATAAAAAAAGCTTCTGTGTTATTTTGTGACATTGCTACGTCACTATTTCTCTCTGTCTTTGGAAATAAATTGTTGGCAGATCTGCAATTTCTTCTGTCTGCTTCTCAGAACCCTTGGCGACATGTCACCTATTCCAGCAGATTTTTATATTCAAGGCACAATTCAGACCTCAGGAAGAATTCTTTACTGATTTCTTCCAGTCATTAATCATTGCCTCCTGACTCACTATTAGGAAACATCTCAGTTTACACATGTGCATTCAATTAAGGGTTGATTGTTTCAGTTTATGGATTATCTAGCTACTGTGGGTTGTTGGGGTTTTTTTTGTTGTTTTTTTTCCCCACCCTCTGCATTCCCATCCAATCCTTAGTTCCTAACTCAATTTTTCATGGAGTTTTGTCACAGATAGGAGCATGGTGAGTGGAAAAAAGTATAAAAATAATAATTAAGTTAAGTGTAAAGGTCTCTGCTAATAAATCTATGAAAAAATTTAGAGATATTCAAGCAAGTCATTATGTTACATTTTCTTCTGTTATTCCTCTTGTCCCTTCATCTTAGTTTCTGAAAAAGAAGCATAGTGGAATGAGAAATTGCAATAACCTGGCTGTAGACAGCATGGCTTTGAATCCTGTCTCTGACACATAATAGTGGTCTTACCCAAATATCTGAGACTCTATTTCTTTATCTATGAAATCAATTAATGTCATGACTTCCTATTCCAAAGAGAAATTAGTATATTATAATAAGATCACTGATCTTATTAAGATATAAGAACATGTTATTATGTAGATCCACAAAACTTACACCAAATCATTTTGTGTGTTGGTAAGTTATTGTCACTGTATTGCTGCCTAAAAACCCACCCCAAAGCTCAGTTACTTAAAATAACCATCATGTACTATTATGGATCTCTGCCATGGTAAAGGAGGCTAATTCTTCTTTCCTGTGAAGTTTATATTGGGTTCCAGCCTGAAGGTGGAAATAATTTAAAGTTCTGTGTATCAGAGTGGTGGTGTATTTAAACAAAAACAAAAGACATCTATTAAGATGGTAAACTTGAGAGTGATAAAAGGGACTTAAATTTCAAGTCGGCCTTCCCGAACCCACACCTTGCAGAGGGTGCATGACCAGGATACTAGAGTGAAGTCTACATTCTGTGAAAGAGGTTGGCAAGAAAAGTTTTCTACTACAAAATTCTTTTCTAGATAAAAAAGAATAGGATCTCTTTGCTTATGAGAGAGAGCCTCTTGAGAGACAGGTTATTGAGATTTCTGGTAATCTCTGTATTTATTTACCTATCCCTTAACTAGATTGTTTTTAATTTATAAATTTAGCAAATACTTATGCAATGCACATTCTAAGCTTCTTCAATGGCTCTTTAATGGTTAGAGTCATTAAAATCTTTAACCTAATGTTTAACTTAGGTTACTGTTTTTATATTACTTTGTAAAAGTTCTTTATATATTCTGAAATAGAATTTTTATTATTTGTTACAAAACTTTTTCCCACGTTAAGGTTTATCTTTGCAGTCCCTTAATATACTTTGAATGATTAGACATTCTCATTTTTAATGTAGTCCAATTTATACATATTTTACCTTATGACTGATACTCTTCTTGGGTCCTATTAAGAAAAAAACTACTAGGGAACCTGGGTGGCTCAGTCGGTTGAGTGTCCGACTTTGGCTCAGGTCGTAATCTCGCGGTTTGTGGCTTTGAGCCCTGGGCTCTGTGCTGGCAGCTAGCTCACAGCCTGGGGGCTGCTTCAGATTCTGTGTCTCTGTCTCTGGCCCTCCCCTGCTCACGCTGTCTCTCTCTCTCTCAGAAATGAATAAAACATTTAAAAAATTTTTTTAAAGGAGAAAACTTTACTTATTTCAAGGTCATAGACATTTATCTAGTGAGAAGCTTTATTTCAAATCTAAAATCTACCTACAATTCATTTTATACTTGAAGGGAGTATATATGTGTGTGCATAGTACAGAATAAATAGTGATCAAATTCCTTGTTTTTTTTAAATTTTGAATAATGGATTAATCTAACAACAATTATGAAAAATGTCATCCCTTTCTCACTGTTTTGCAAAGTAATCCTTCTCATGAAAAACTGTCAAGGTATGCCAGTTTATTTATTTCTGTCTGTTCTATTCCATTGATCTTTTGACCTTATCTTTGGGCCAGCACCATTCTGTCTTGATATCTGACCATCTATGTCCTATGGCAATGTTCTTCTTCCTTAAGAACATCTTTCCTATTTTGGACTTGACATTTAAATTTTTTGTAAATAAAATGTAGTTTTAGAACAGTGCAGAAATCATGAGAGTAAGATCAGTGATGTTTTACAAATTGATAATACTCCCATAATGAGCATTTATTAATCCCAATTGTGCCTCTCCAAATCACTACTGCAACTCTTCCAGGGGTATCCACTATTCTAACAAAAAGAAGTAACCAATATTCTATTATCTAAAAATACAAGTTAGTTTCTCTGGATTTTGAATTTATGTGGGTAGAGTCACATAACATGGTATCTTTTGTCTCTGGCAAACTATAAAAATATGCTTGTGAATCATTTATCCAGAATGGTGTGTATACCCATTGTTTGTTTACTTTTGTTTTTATTTTGTATACTATTCCGTTGTGTAACTATACAACATTTTATTTGTTCAGACTACTATTCATACCAACTTATGTCTAGCATTTGGTCACATTATTTGATTTTCTTATATATGTTTGCATAATTTAAATTGAATGCTGAACCTTTGTATGCCTATATTGCATAGTAGTTTGACAATTGTGGGTGAAAGCATGTTTTTCTAGAGGGAATTGATGTTTGTTTCTGGCTGACAGCAGGGCCACGGGCTCCGGTAATTCCCTGTTATTTTCATCCCATTAGTATATTAGGTGATTCAAACTGGTTTTCACATTTCCAAAGCGACTTTATTCCTTATTGTCTTAACACTGATAGTGTCTTCCTCTGAGACTGATTCTAGCTGAAATCATGATGGGATTACCAGGCTCCTCTCTTCTTCAGAAGCCCAGAATTCCACAGAATTCCATTTTTCTCAAACCACGTGAAGCTGTAGAAAGCTCAGCTTGAGCTCTTTCCTTTGGCTGGTGTTTGGAAATCATCACTGAAATGCTGTAGCATATGCAGGACTCCGCTCCCCAGCTTTCTATCCTACCTGAAGGTTGATCCCGTTCAGTCACATTTCTGACGGGTATTCTTCTAGTGTCTTCAAACTTTTAAAAATTCAACTTTTCTACTTATCGGAGTGACATGAGTTAGTCAGAAGCACCTAGTACTCCATTGCCCTAAACACTATTTAAATCTATAAAATGTTTGTAAAAGAAAAATCCAAAATAATACTTTTTAGCTCCCCTCCTGAAATCCTCTTTCCCCCTAAGGCTGTTAAGTAATAGAATCAGTTAGACTTAATAGGGAACAAATTAGGTGGATTATTTGTTGCTAGCCCAGGAGATGATGCTGTGTATTTTTTTAAGGCTTGTTATCCTGTTTAAAGTTATAAGGTGTTAATTATTACTTCAGTCTTTCAAAAGAAACTTTGGGCTTAATCACATTATATTTGCCTTTAGACCCAGATGGACTTTACTGATCTAAAGATGGAGACTGGATCATATCTTTCAGTCAACACAAAGTGAAGGAGATTTGTTACTACTCTGTAAAAAATTTGAGTGAGGAAATTGGATTTGTTTTGCATCTGATACTCAGGCGGTAAAATTACACATCAGACATTATATTTCCTTTAGGATAATCTATAGAATATAACTATTATTTTGGTAGGGATTATTTTAACTTTGGGTTTGGGGAAATGTATATATTGCCCTCCCCTCTGTCCCCACCCCAGCAAAAAAAAAAAAAAAAAAAAAAGTCTGGTTCGTGACTCATTCAGCTCTGTTGGTATGTTTCCACTTTTTATCCTCCTCATCAAAGAGTAGGAAACAGCATATACTTCATGCTCCATTAGTATAGAAATTGCTCCATTTCTCTTCATTTCTCTCTCTCTCTGCCTTCATACTTACCTTCCTCCAAAATCAGCTTATGTCACTTAGGAAATATATTTCTGATGACTGCACATTGTGATGGGTCATTTCTCACTCAAAAAGGAACATATTTACCAGAATTCTAGTTCCTTGATTTACAGTGAAAACCCTTACACTCCTGTGGGAGTGTAAAACTTGCATATGAATTGTGTATTCTCTCTTTTGCTAACAAGCTAAGCTACTACATAGAGTCTCTGTCCTCAGGGAACACACCATCTTGTGGGCATCATTCCTTCCTCATTAATGTGCCAGGCATTATGACTGACATTTGACAGTCATTGAATAAATATTCACTTAAATGTGGTTGAATGAAAGGAATGAAATGAACTCGTGATTGCTAGGTAACCATGGAATTAGATGTTTCAAAGACTTATGAAGTTAGGGGAACCTGGGTGGTCAGTTGATTAAGCGTCTGACTTCAGCTCAGGTCATGATCTTGAAGTTTGTCAGTTTGAGCCTCTCATTGAGCTCTGTTATCTCTATCCCTCCCCCGCTCATGCTCTATTTTTCTCTCTATGTCTCTCTCAAAAATAAATAAAAACGTTAAAAAAGAAACAAAGACTTATCTTTGTAAGTAACTCATAGTAACTCAATGTGCCCCTGTCCCCAGTAAAAATGCCTTTTACATAAGCAATAGGTTTGGGTTCTTGTGTTAACTTGATCACCTTGGGTGAAGTATGACGAAACCAGGCATAGATCAAGAGAGGGAAACTGAAAGGAGTTTTGCAGTTCCGTTGTGTTCACAATTCCATGGAGAGAACACAGACTGCCCGGCACTACCCTGCGCTACCACTCAAGGGAAGGACTGTGGTTGGTCAGGGGATAGACCAAGAGGGATGAACCGTGGACAAGCCCCTGTTGTGGTTTTTACAGGCAGAAATGGCAAGGCAGGACAAGTACTGGGATTGGCTAATTTCAGTAATTTCAGCAGGCTCTGGGGCATAGATGCTGTCCCTGATTATCTGATGTCTAGGGCCCTGGGGTGATTAACTTGGCTGTTTAAGGGTCCAGGAATGGGAGACTCTAATAAAGGAACTAGCTGGGTGAGTTGGCTTACTCTGCTGCTCAAGAAGGGGTACTGACCAGCCTCTAGCCAGGGCTTCAAACTTCAAGACAACATACAACACACTACGTGCATGTGCACACACACACACACACACACACACACACACCTATATTACATTTCCTGCATTTCCCCCCTTTCCACTTCTGTAAAGAGTTATCATTGGCCTTGCCAACATATGCCTCACAGATTTGGAAGTAAAATTTTAAAAATAATAAAAGAAAGGAAAGAGTAAGCTAAAGACCTGTCCTTCATTGACAATTCTTCCTTTAGATAACATTCCAACATTTTTTAGTTTGTTGTCAACTTATTCCTTTGTGACTATACAAAGTTTCATATTTTTAATGCATCCTTGATTCTGAAAGGAATAGAAAGGATATGACATAATAAAGCAAACTTTAAGTAAGAGACTCCACATTGCTATCACTCTGTCCAATATTTCATTTTCTGAGAAAAAGGGGATGTAAAAGAGAAGTAAATGTCTCTGCTATAATGTTTACTTATTTTTAAGAGAGAGAGAAGGAGAGAGAGTGGGGGCAGGGCAGAGAGAGGGAGACAGAGGATCCCAAGTGGGCCCTGTGCTGACAGTACAGAGCCCAATATGGGGCTCAAACTCGCAAACCATGATATCATGAACTGAACCAAAGTCAGACACTTAACCAACTGAGCCACCCTGGCACCCCTAAGTGTCTCTCCTATAGATGGAATATGCTCCCCTCCCACAAGTGTATATATTGAAATGTTAACTGCCAAGGTGATGTTATTGGGAGGTGTTTAGGTCATGAGGGCACACCCCTCATTAATGGGATTAATGCCTTTATAAAAGACTTCCAGGAAAGCTCCCTTATGCCTTTTGCCATGTGAGGACACAGAAAGAGAACGGCCCTCTATGAGGAAGTCCTCACAGACACTGAATCTGCTTTTGTCTTGATTATGGCCTTCCATCCTCCAGAACTGTGAGAAATAAATTTATGTTCCAAGCCACCAAGTCTGTGATATTCTTATTTAGCGGCATGATAGGACTAAAACCACCTATTTCCAAATAACATAGATAAAGGGAATAAAATATGGTTTAATAGGCATGTTACATTACTAGATTTGAATTTCCATTTGCAGTTTTATTAGAAAACCAAGGAGAAAAATGAAGTAATGAAGTTTCTGAATTTTAATTGCAAACTTTTCAAAATGTATCTTGGGTTATATATTCTTATAAAGAATGCTCTTAATATTACCAGGATTTTTCTTTCTTTTTTTTCTATAAAGGTTAGCCTGACAAAAGGAGAAAGGAGATAGGGAAGAAAAAAAAGATACACATACACAAACCAATAATGAATATTATTTTCTTTGATATTTTCCAGGGTAAAACATTGACTGGTCACCTAAAAGGAAGTTTTATCAGATGGAAAAGACCTCAAGACAATTAAATTTGATGTTGAATATAACAGCTTGTAAGTACTTTTCCTATAAATATCATGCTATTATAAAAACTGGTTGCTAATGAGGTGATTGATTTAAATGTCATCTCAGTTTTTCCTAATGTTTGCTTAAGCATAATATTTTTTGGAAATATTTAGTCATAAATTAGGATTCTACATGGTATGTTGGCATGAATAAGTAGGGACATAAGCATGAATATGTGCTACCCGGTTTTCCATGGAGTATTGGTTTTCATGGAAATATAATGCAAGACCAACTTCCGTGATGGCCACTCTGTTCAGTTACTATTTGGTGACCTGTTGTAGTCAAAAGGCCAATAGTTGTCAGATGAATATATAGCATGTTAGTATGCTTTTAAACACACTCCAATTTTTTTGTCTTCTTGTAATATTAATAATGAAGAGTTCACATATCATATTATAAATTATAACATGTAACATGGAGTTGGAGAAAAAAAGTTATGAGATTTTGAAGAGTATGTTATGCCGACTTTCATTTTATTCATTTTTGGCTTAATTATTTAGTCATTCTTTCCATATATATGTATTGAGTTTCTAACGTGTCACATATACTATTAGGTGCTGGAGATACAGAGTTTAAACTGGCAGTCACTGCCTATGAGCGTGTTCAGTCTCATTGTAGGACAAATGGGTCATACAGTATGACAACCCACAAGATGGGATTTTTTTACAAGTGCCCTTGTGTCTTTATGTGATGGTTATGTTGACTTATAGACTGAACATAGAGGATGAGTTATTTGATATGAGACTTCAAGTTAAATAGCCTTTTGTCTTGAGAATCCTGTCCAGTTGAGGATATAAACAGCATATATAATGGTTGCAAAATATTACAAAAGCAAGTGTGTGAGTAATTCTGGAGTACAATTTCCAGAATGGAGACAAGTGGGAGATGAGGCTGTGTAAAACATTTAATAACTTTGTAAAAGGAAAGCCATTGAAGTTTTGACAGGATAATGTAGACTCAAGTGGAATTGTTATACTAATGACTATGCATCCCTTCGATAAAATGGATTAAAGAGTATGCCACTGAACCATCCACACAGTCTCCAATCTATTACCTGCCCTTCTCTTATTCTATTCTCTTTTTGGAGTAACTGTATTTTCCAGAATCCCCTTTTCTCTGGCTTTTAGTGTTCTTCATTCAATAAGACACCTAGGTAGAACTTTGGAAGGGAGAGAAAAATTATTTCTTACCTTTCCTTTTGTTTCCTATGTTATCTCTGATGGAGGCTGCATTGCTTTTCTGGCTCTGGCTTCTACCAAATGGCCCCTCCTTCCATGATTGCCCATCACACTAAGAAAAAAAAAAAAAAAACCTGCCATGGCTTTTGCTCCTTTTGGATGACTCTGCATTATGGGCCCTGGCTTATATACTCCCCGTTTTTATACCGCTCCCCCCCAGCATTGAACACTCAGCTTTTAAAATGGTAGTGTCTGGAGGTGCCTGGGTGGCTCAGCCTCTGATGTTGGTTATGATCTCAGAGTTTATGAGTTCAAGCCCCCTGTGGGGCTCACTGGTGTCAGCTGGGAGTCTCTCCCCAGCTCTCTCTACCTTCCTCCTCCCACATTCACACTTTCTCAAAAATAAATAAACATTTAAATTTTTTTTTTAAAAAGTGGTAAGGTCTTCCCTCTTTTGCTAATCTCTGGGGTCCCTCAGTATTCTCTCTTGGGCTTTCTTTCTTTTTTCTGTTGTTGTTTTTTTTTTTTTTTCTATTGGGCTTTCTAGTCCTTTTACTACTAATGTGAACAAGCATCTATGTATTTATCTAATAATAGATAATTGAATTATCTATACTTATTGAAGGGTGTAGAGTTGTTTTTGTCTTTGTGCCTGAAATCCTGCTGACCTCTCTTTATCTGAGTCCTATAAACAGTGGGTTAGATAATACAATAGTCTCTCCTGTGTATCATTTCTTTGTTTAGAATTAAGTTTGTATCAGGTAATTTATTTCTTCTACCAAAGGCCCCATCTCCAAATAGTATCATACTGGGGATAAGTATTTAACACAAACATGCGGTCTATGGGAGCATCCACAGATAAATCTCCTCTTCCATACACTAAAAACTAGTATGTACTTACAGTATGGTCTTTGAATATAGGTATCTAAATACCTAGCATCTCTTCAAATTGTCAGATTATTACACTGATTGTTTCATCTTAGATTGGGCATTTAAAACCTTTTTGTCTATAGGCAGACTAGTGAGACCTCAGAAGTCAATAGTTCTGCTTGTCCGTGTTTTTTTGTTTTTTGTTTTAACCAGTAGTCTTTTGAAAGTCAAGACAATTATTTCATGGATCTATATACTATTACTATGATTCTAAGTCTCTGTGATGATGAGAAAAATATATGCCTGGGTTTCCTTCTTGTTATATCACTCTGTCCCTTCCTCTGTGAACACAGAGGTCTCTGAAGTATCTCATCTGCCAAATTTCAACTCCAGTTTCCTTTCTAAGTGTCTAGAGTTTCACGCAGAAATAATGTTTACCAACCTCACCAACACCCCATTACATATAGATATACATACACCTGCTATCTGGGAGGGGAAAGATCTCTCTTGATACATCTGTAGTCAAGGTAATTGAAGCCATGATCCCTTATTAATACTTAGAGGGGACAAGTATTAATTAAAATAATTATAGGGTATAAAATGAACAGTGTTTTAATTTTAATAATGGTAACATGGAGAGCTTTTCAGTTATTCTAAATATGGCCCATCTATTTCACTTTACCAATAAAATGACAACAACCAAAAAGAAGCATTTATTAAGCATGAATAGTACACCAGATGCTGTGAAACATGTTAAATACAAGATCTGTCTAATTCCTCTTGTTTAATTGAAGCAACTGATGCACAAGGGATTGAGTCTATTTCTAAGGGTCAAAGCAAGATAAGAATCCAGCTTTCCTGCATTCCAAGTTCTCTTCTTTCTCTTCTGAATTCATATGGATTATCATATTGGAAATATTCAAGCGTATTTGTTAAAGATATAAGTGAATTAATGAATAAGTGATGATGTAGCCTGCACCTTGGCACCTGAAACTCTATGTAATTTACTTTCCAAACCTCTAGTGTCATCAAACCAGTTATATGATAGAAATTTTCTTTAAAACAGAGACTGTGACTGACCTGTGACCTATATAATAATATATAGCTTAATTGGAAATATAAAGAGAGAGATAGAGAGAGACAATTCCTGAAAGAAATGGTATTATAGGCAGTCAGGTTGAAACCATAACTTCATTTCTTCATGCAGGAATAGGAGAGTAGGTTATTAGACCAATTAGGATGTCAAAGTTGTCCAGATTAGCTTCCCACATTTGCAATACAGTTATTGCAAGCCAGGCTTAGAATTAAATGTGGAGGAAGTAGAACTAAAGGTATAGGAAACTAATGGGAATCAGGAGTTTAGGGAAGTAGAGTCACAATTTAAAAATAAAAATAAAGAATAGTTAGCAAAGGCATAGCAGATTCAATTCTTACTTAGTCTTCAAATTATGAACCAATGATCTACTAAGAAAAGTGACAGTGTGGATGGCTGAGAAGGGAATGTTATGGGGAGAAGACCTGCCATTTTAGGAGAAAAGTGTGGTAAATCATGGACTTTGATGCAGCAGAGCAGTATCAGATGCAGAGTCTCTGGGATATCTCACCATCTACCCACATGACTCTAAGTTCCTCGCCTCCGCCCCCCACCAATGAAGAACCAAAAAAAATAGCTTCAGTAATAATAACAAAATAAATACCATCAATTCAGTCTACTATTAACAGATTTGTATATATCTTACTATACCAAAGCTTTCATCCATTTATTCCCATGTTTTCTTCATTCTCATAAATACCCTGTGAAGTATCACTTATTGTTATTGTCATTTTATAAATGAACAAACTTACCTAAGAGCTGCTCAGATAATAACTGGCAGAGGCAAGATTTAAACCAACATCTGTCAGAAAATATACCTCTCTTTCTATTGTAATATTGATTCATGCCTACTTCCTTTCCTACCAATAAAGAAGCCAAAGCAAGGGGCAACTGAATGGCTCAGCTGGTTGAGGTCTGACTTTGGCTCAGGTCATGATCTCATTGTTCATAGGTTCAAGCCCCACATTGAGCTCTATGCTGACAGCATGGAGCCTGGAGCCTGCTTCATATTCTGTGTTTCCCTTCTTTTTCCTCCCCTACTTGTGCTCTATCTCTGTCTCTTAAAAATGAATAAATGTTAAAAAAAATTTCAAGCCAAAGCATTTGCCAGATATAAGTTGTTTTTAAGTTTGAACCCAAACATCTCCATAGGAATCAGGGTCCTTGAAACCTAAGAGATACAGCTGCAAGTAGTCAAGATGTGCAATTATAGGATGTTTAGAGAAACCAGCTATAATACTATCTGAGGATTATTTTTGTATTTTTAAATGTTTATTTGCTATACTCTTATTGGATCCTGGGACAAGGGGTTGAGAACACACTGGATTATTTTACATATGGCAGGAAATTAATGAACAGTGAAAATCTACCATATCTCAAGCACTGAGTAATGTTTGTTTTAAATTATTCTCTATTTCACTTACTAAGAGCTATAAAATCTCATCCCATTTCACAGGTGAAAAAACTGCAGGTTAAAGTAACTTGTTCTAGGTCCCACTTCTAATGCCTTAAAAACTAGGACATTCTGATTTCTGAGCCTAAGTTCTTTCCACAGCTGGATGCTCATTAGCTAGGGTAAGGACATGGACAGCAGAGAGCTGTGCTCATCGTTGAATCATTGTACTCCCCACCCCCCCACCATTGCTAGTGTGACAGCCATTGGAAATTGTTTGTAGGCTCCAGAGGAGAGGAAGAGGCCATGACAAGATTAATTAGAACTTGTCTGGTCAATGTTGATCCCAGAGCTCTGAGAACCTAGCAATTTCAACTCTCCACCTCAGTTCTTTGAGTAGATTTATGGCATTTTTATTTGGAGAAACACAATATAAACAGACGATGACAATAACAATAGAACACATAAAATATTATTAATTCATCATCAAATAAGTATGATGCCCAGTAAGAAGTTGGAAATAGATTGAGTTATGCATAATTGTCAGCACAAATAATGCAAAAAGACAGAATGCAAAATTTGGGTATGAAATGAGTGGATGAATTAGAATATATGAAATATTTCAATAAGACAGAAGTTGATCATGTTCTGGGGTTACTAAAAATATGGAGAAGAGAGTCATATATGAATAAGTGGGCACCACTTGTCGATTGCCCTCTTTACTTTGTTTGATGTTGTTTGCTCTGTCTACATAAAAGGCTTAGAAGTATTTTGTCTTCATGTCAGATAATTAAATGTCCTTATCCAGATATCCTTGAATAATAAAATCCTATTACTAACTCCTGTGGTTCTTAGCCTATGCTCATCAAGAAACCATCTTAGTGGGGCTCCTGAGTGGCTCAGTTGGTTAAGTGGCCAGCTCTTGGTTTTGGCTCAGATCATGATCTCCTGGTTTATGAGTTTGAGCCCCACATTGGGCTCCTCACTGACAGTGCAGAACCTGCTTGGGATTCTCTCTCTTCCTCTCTGACCATCCCTGGTCTCTCACTCACTCTCTCTGTCTCTTTCTTTCTCTCTCTCTCAAAATAAATACATAGATTTAACCATCTTATTGTATTTTAAATTGAATATATTAAACTAATAGGAAAGGGATGTGCAGGTTACTTCAAAATTAGCTTTCAAGAAGGTTAATATGACTATTTATTATTTGGTTTATTGTTATCCCTAAAGTTTATGGTTACCATGAGTCCATCTTTACAAACCCCATCAACTCAGAAGTAGTAGTGTCCAAGTCACCAAGACTGTGGTCCTGAAATTCATCCCAAGTTTAAAAGAAAAAAAAAAAAGAAATTAGAGACAGTATTAACATATTCCAGAGGAAGAAAATATATCATTCAGTGGGCACTGTAGCCATGGAGGAAATACCAGCTGCTGCTGGAGAAGCTTCTTGATAAGGGGGCAGGGTGGGGTGGGCTGTAAGATAAGCATTGTGCCTTTTATTTACTACATTTTTAAGTAAACGTTTTATACGTGAATAATTTTAGATTTACAGAAAAATTTGAAAGAGTATAAAGGAGGTTCCCACATAACCTTTACCAAGTTCCCCCTAATGTTTAATAAATATAACTATGGTACATTACTGTTAACTAGTCTTCAAACTATTTGAATTTCACTAATTCTCCATGAATGCCCTTTTATTGTTCCAAGGCCCAATGAAGGATACTTTATGTATTTGGTATCCACTTGCTTTTGTTTTCATGTCTCATTATAGAGCTTTAAAAAGACTGAAATCAAGTAGAGATGAGCTGATAGAGGAGTTGAGAAATGTAGCCTATAGGAGTAAGTCTTCCTGCAATGTAAGTCTTATTAGTAGAATAAGAGAGGACAAGATAGACACCTGGGAAGACAACCAGTTCAAGATTAGTCCACTAAATTATACGTGCTCTTTTTATGCACAAATTCTTTGAAATTTTGGATCCCCTATGTCCTTACCATTATATTAAAGCCACACTTGCATTATATATAATTTGCACAACAGTCCTGAAATTTAGGTAATTCTCAAGTCACAGAACCATTAATCAATAAAATCATTAGGATTTAAACTCAAGTCTATTTGGTATTTTCTACTTACTATGTTGAAGTTCTGAAGTGAACATAGTCATTTCTTAACTCTGTACCCAGATATCAAACATCCATAGGCCATGCCAAATGCTTTACTATTTTATAACTGTAATTCAAACTGGAAAGGTCTCTCCAATTCTTAGTCAATTATTCAACTACAACAATGGAAAGAGTTTCATGATTTTGAAATTCACAATTCAAACAAGGTAAACCTGACCTAATTGTGTTTGCCTTCTCACAGTGCCAGAAGTTCAGCTAAGAATTGACTTTACCACCTCCCTGTCTTCTGGCTAAGAGATCAGGAGTCATGTTTAGACTGAGTTAGTCCTGAATGACACACTTTGATTGTTCAGGATGTATATAACAAAACTAAACACTTCATTCTCCTACAAGAAGGGAACAAAATTATAAACGTAACAGGTTTGAGAAGCTTGATTTCTATGCGAACTCATCAAAAGTGTGCTAGCCTCAGTGAATCTCCATATTCAGATGATCAGCTACTTGACCAGAGCCAAAAGAATAGCAGTGATGGAGAAAAGAGTTTCTGATGTCAGTAGAGCTAAGCAGAAGGGACTGCTAGGTTTGTGGTTAACCACATATTGTGTTTTTGCTGCTCTGTATCCATTTTGTTGAATTCAATAAAGTTTTCATTTTTAGTGACCAGGCTTTGGGTTTGTTATGTTTGTTTCCAGCAAACCACAAAGCAGTGAAGTCAGCACACATGGCCTTAGAGGAATGACATTCTCACATAGAGATTTTTCAAATGTTTAATAGGCCAAGGTGATAACTTATAATTTTATAATCACATGTCCTACCCCTCTCAAGCCCTTGCTTGAAACCACTATGTAGAATAGAGAAAAAATACTGGGGACAATATCATAATGGTTAAACAGACTAAATTAAATATGTCTTTCTCTGCTTCTTAAGTTTCCATATTCCATACAAATCATTAGATGCTCTGTGTTGTCTGAGTCAAAAGAATCACCGATTCTAGAATACACTGATTGCTGCTTTCTCACTTTCTATAAAATCTCAGTTTTATCTTGATGCCTTCCTTTCCCCAAGCAGTCCTGCCCTTCTCTGAGGTTAACCTTTATTAGTCAAAGTCAATTACAATGTTCTTATTCCATCTACTAGTGATTGATTTAGTAACATGCCTATGATATAATTCTCCACAATTCAGAAAGACACCAGAGGATCCTGTGAAAGGGTTTTATACATAATAATTCTGTTTTTCTTCCACTTGGGTTTGTCACGTCTGGATGTTACATTTAATATTGCAGCATCCTTCTTGCAGCCATGAAGGCAGCCAGCCCCAAATTAAGTCAACATTGATGAAGGTAGACAAAGATTTGGAAAGCCTTTGTCCTCAGTGATCCTGTTGGTTTCTTAATTAACAAGAAGTAGGACACATCAAAGTTGGATAAAAAAGAATATAAATATTTTTTTCTTTATGTTCTATTACCTATAATAATTCCAAACTCTAAGATTTGAAATTGCCTGTTAGTTATGATTGATAAGATAATAAATGATATTATGAAAAGCATCTATTGCAGTGTATGAAACATGATGGATTTTAGTAAATCTTGGCTCTCTTTCCTGTTTTTTCCACTGAACACTAGGCAACCCACACAGAACATTAAGCAACCATCACAGAAGATGATAAAATGACCCAAAAGTGTACTTCAATCAGTAGCCTGGGAATTTATACTTCAGAGATGTAAGGAATAAAATGTATATTCTAAAAAAGTTTTGTTTCTTCCCGCCAGGGGAAGAGAGACTCCAGTTTCCAGGAGTGACTCTTTATTAAGTGTGAGGCTTGCAAAGACAAGAGAAAATAAAACAGGTTTCACCAAGTATCTAAAGGAGACAATGAAATAAAGAAGGAACATCCAGCCCAAGAATGACAATTATAGGGTGTTTATTATATGCAATTACCTGTTCCCTGCTTACAAACACCACTCTGAGAACATCTCTATTTATTCCCACTTACTAATGTCAAAACTGTAATTTTCACTTGTCTTCCTCTCTCTTCTCATGAATGACCCCTTTTGCTTAGCTGTTGACTTCCATCTCCCTGTTGTTCCACTAATGGTATTCTATAGAATATCTTGAAAAAGCTACATGGCATGACTGGAAGGCTAGTAGATTCACTATGACTTCTAGTCTTTTTCAGCAATTTGCTCCTCAACCCTCTGGTGACATGACCAGCCAAGGTTAATACTTATTGCCTGGCTGTGAGTAGAAGCACATAAAGTTCTGTTTATTTGCCTACTGTCATTATCGAAAATGGATATCTAATCCAGAGGATGGACCACAGTTATCTGCCATAAACAAATTCCCTCTTGTTTGGGAGACTCTATTTTGGTGGTCATTTACTATACTAATTTTGAATGCAGAATTTCTAACTCTCTTCTAAGGTATTGCATAGCTTGTTAAAAAGATAAGTCACAACATTACCCAAACAGAATTACAATGAACAGAATTTACTTGTTTTCAAACCAATGATAATTGTTATTTCTTCCGGCCCTTGGTGTGTGATTATGTAAAGAAATTATCTGTTCCATTCTCCATAGTTGATAAAGTTAATTGATGAGACCCTAGATTAGTATAGACGGCCTTGGAAATAATGTAAGCAATGCTATGTGGCTGACATTCTGGCCACTTTCCCCAGTATCCTTTGTTGGAAACACCTTGAAGATTCTGATACCAAGTGTCAGAAAACATATTCTGCTAAGCATGGCCTCCAGTGTTCAATTACCTCTATCTTAATTCTAAATTTGGATGCAATGTTTTTATCTTACCTTGAGAAAATTTTCCGGGAGCTTCTTTCAACCTTTGCAGCCAATTGAGAAATTTCAGAATCTAAGTATCTGTGGCTCCAGCTTAGAACATTTTTCTTGGGAAACTTCAAAGGAAAGTCTTTTGGAATCTGTAGTAACATTTAGGTAAACATCCTAGGTCATTAAATTAGTAGCTAAGAGATCTTGAGTAAGATAAACATTTCAAGCATCACTATCCCTATTTCCAGATAAAGAATCTAAGTGTCCCCACATTTGTTGTTAGCAGTAAATGACTTAATGAGACTATGTAGCACTCATAAACAGTGGGCATGCAGTATTTCTTTCATATAAAAGCATATTATTTTATGTTGAAACTTTCTGAAAGACTGGCAAAGACAATTCATGTTTCTTTGGGAGAAATTAAAAGGAAAAAGGTATATATGGGAGTTATCTTTCAAATTAGAAGCAATAAGAACATTAACAATTAAAAATAGTAAAAGCACACACATAATTCCTCTTTAGTTTGTTGAGTATTTGTACATGGTAGTACTGTGTCTTCTAGGTAAAAGGGATTCAAAAGCAAGAGAACTGACAGTTTTCATCTTAGTGTCCTGGTATTACTGGGTTTTATCTAGTTACATTACATATATATTTTCATACGTTCAATCTGTAATGACTTCATCTTTGTGGAATTGTCTCAAAAACTTTTATTGCAATATAATTTTAGTATAGTAAATTTAAACTATTTGGGTTTTGTCAGATGTATGCAGTTGTGAAACATCAAGAAATGAAACAGTTTCAGCATTCCCTCAGCAGGTCCACTTGCTTCCCTTTGAGATCAACACCTCCTTCACAGCCACTGTTAACCACCGATCTTAGTGTGTTTGTTTGTTGTTTGTTTTAGAGAGAGCATGAGCAGAGGAAACAGGCAGAGGGAAAGGAGAGAATTTTAAGCAGGTTCCATGCTCAGCAGGGAGCCCAATGTGACACTTGAACCCACAACCCTGGGATCATGATCTGAGCCAAAATCAAAAGTCAGAGGCTTAACTGACTGAGTTACCCAGATGCCCGGATCTGGGCCTTTTTTTCCTTGTATTTTGCTTGTTTGTCAGAATGTCATACAAATGGAGTTTATACTTCGTAGCTTTTTTATCTGACATTTTTCATTTAGCACAAGGAATTTGAGATTCACCCATGTCACTGCTTGTAATAGTTTTTTTTTTTTAATTGATGAGTAGCATTCTATTTGATGGATACATTATCATTTGAAGGATATCTGAGTTGTTTCTGATTAGGGATAATTAATAAATAAAATCACTATAAACATTTACATAGATATTTCTTTGTAAACACTGGGTTTCATTTCACTTACATGCATGCCTAAGAGTAGTAGGAATGGTAAGTGTGCATAAGTGGCTGTGAAGTGTAATTTTATGTGTCACTTGGCTGGGCCATGGAGCCCAGATATTTGGTCAAACATTCTCCTAAATGTTTCTATGAGAGTGTTCTTGGAAGAGGTTTACATTAAAATCAGTGGAATTTGAGTAAAGCAGTTTGGCCTCCATATGTAGGTGGATCTCATCTAATCAGTTGAGGGCCTTAATAGAAAGCCTGACCTCCCATTGCAACAGAGACCCTTCATATTTTCAGCATCTGCTTTTCTCTAGATCCCACTACAGATTTTGAATTTGCCTGCCTCCATAATTGTGTGAAACAATTCAATAAAATGAATCTCCCTCCCTCCTTCTCTCTCTCCATTTATTCTCTTTCTCTGAAGAACCTTGACTAATACAGCTGTGTAATTATATGCATTTCTACCTGCACTGTATAGCTGTATGATTTAGAAGAAATTCAATATATTTTTTGGAGTTAACTTCTCTATCAATAGGTAGAATAACCTTTCTGTCTTATAGGTGAGTACATAGGCACTTACAGATTTCACGTTCCTTGTCACAGCCAATAAGTTGTAGAATTAGAATTCAAAACCTTATTTTCTTCTCTCCAAAGAACACTGCTTACAATCCTTGTTGCCAAATCAAACTCAGTGCTATGACATCTGCAAAGAGGATCACATCACTTATCATAGGTTCTCCATCAGAACATTGAGGTCTAGAAAGGCATGCTTTTTCTTTTTAAAATAAAAGATGTAAAACCAGTTTCTATCTTTAGTAGTCAAGAGGTGGGAAGAAAGTGGAACGATTTCGAGGGACATAACGAAGATGGTCAAATGCAAGTTAAACTTATTTTGAAGAAAGTTTAAAGTCATGGATCATTTTCTCAGAGATGGAAAGCTAAAGGAAGTTTGAAGACTCATGTATCTCTCCACACTATTAAGGATCTCAATTCTGTAATGACTGGATAAAAGAAGACAAGCGCTAATGCTCCAGGTTGAATTAATGTAACTTTAGAGACCTAGGTCTAACCCACTCTTTGAGAAGTTTTCTATTTGTTAATTTCATTGAAAATGGACTATTCATAGTCTGATTCTCTTTTAAAGACTAAAGCAGTACAAACTGGCTAAAATGAAGGCCATTTGATTGGAAACTAAAAAGGTCATTTCATCTCAGGAGTCCAAGTAAGCACCAACATGACTCACTATGAAGTTTTACTTCTATAAAACCTCCTTGACTGGGACAATTAAATGGACATTAGGAACTTCTCTATACTGCCTGATTTACAGAGAATGAGATGTGAAGGCAGTGGTGTGGACAGCCACATTTTTCAAAGTGTATACCAACCCAACCCAATCCAATGGCTCAGGCATCCTTGGGACTCATTCATTCCTAGCTCCAACATTTTAAAATCTGGATAAAATTACTCCTGTTTTTTCCTTTTGGAAAGCTTTATAACTTCTTCTAAAGATGGCAAAAATTTGTATTAATCCTTGTTAATCAAAAAAACACCTATTACTTATTCATTTCTTTCTTATAAATTCTTTATGCATCAATTTAAATCAATAATTTGGCATTATTGAAATTTGGCATGGAGAAATTGGGGAGACTCTCCTGTACATTGGAGGATTAGTGCCTTACTTAATTCCTCCCTGTCTTCATTAATTGATTTAAAAAACCTGTTTACTGAGTACTGTACGAATGGACTTCTATTCAGTTCTGGGGATATGGCAAATAAATAAAACACTTCCATTCCTTTATTTATTTATTTATTTATTTTTTTGTTTGTTTGTTTATTTTAGAGAGAGGGTTTGTGAGCAGGGGACAGGGGCAGAGGGAGAGAGAGAATCTTAAGTGCTGAGCTTGACGAGGCCTGGATCCCACAACCTTGGAATCATGTCCTGGGCTGAAATCAAGAGTCAGACACTCAATGGGCTTAGCCACCCAAGATCCCCAAAACTCTTCTATTACTCAAAGAACTCTGAGTTCACTATTTAGAAAGAGAGAGAAAAAACAAATGTTTTAATTTGATGCCTATCTTAAATACTTTTTTGAAAACAAAAAACTACTGTGTATAAGTGAATGTCACTGACTACCTTTGTGGATGTTTGTGTATCCTATGCTATAGACAAATGGTAGATAGATGGCATTTCAGAAGTTTCTACTTTAAAAGATCTATCTTTCAATACCCCTATTGAGCTAGACACTCACACATTTATTGTTTCTGTGTTAAACATTTGACATTATCTCTTATAGAAACCGAACTAAAATTATATATGCATATATAATGAGTTATATTGTAACACTGTAAAAATTGAATGGTGCTAATTTTTCAGCCCCAGCAAACAGTGAGTGACAGCACTGTACTGAATAACCTCCCCCACAAACTGCTTAGAATGAATAACTTACCAAGTTACTCCTTCCAAAAAGAGTTGCATCTCTGGCCGACTGCCACCTGGAAGCTTGCTCTCCTGAGCGATTTTTAAAGAGCTCAAGGTATGAACAATGCTTTGTTCTCTCTGAAGGATGTGTCAAAACTGAACCAGACCTGTGGTTCTGATGGGGTGCTTATCTAAGGAGGCTTTCAATAAAATTGAGGCTTCTATTTAGATGTGTATGGATTGGGAGTAAGGGAGCATGGTGTATCCTCTGTGTGGTTTCATGACCATGTCAAAGTCATTCTGCCAAAGTACATATACAAGAATTATTTATGCCTTTAAGGTTTGGGTTCCAAGAACAAAATAGATGATGTGGGAATATATATACCCTCCACCCCACCAAAATACATGAACCAGTAAATCATTACCAAAAACAGTTCAGTTGGAATCTAGCCACGCACCATGGCAATTTCCAGAACTTTCAAGATTATCTCAAGCTTGCTTCCTCACAGAAGTTTCAACTGAAGTATTTAGCACAGATATAGAAATATATTGCACATTCTACATGAAACATGATGGAGGTTATTAAAACCACTTTTATACCTATATGGGATTAAATATCAAGGATTCTGAAGATCCTTGTTATAGTCTTAAAGCTAAGAAATCATTTTTAAGACACATGTCTAATAATATATAGTATTGTATATATCATACAAAACCATATAGCAATATATATATACACATATATATAGCATATAGCACTATATAGTATTTCCTTTATATACGTGTGTGTGTAAAATACATTATATATAATACATATGTAATATATAATACACACTATATATATATATGCATGATCATGATATATATATATAAAATACATACACATACACTCAGACATATACATACATACATACCAAGAAAGGCTCACAGATAGTAATTATTTATAAGAAAGACTATGTAATAGTCACCTATTATTTGACTTTTAGGTTAAATAAGTTTTGATAAATTTAACTTGCAAATTACATTATCATACAGATTTTATGTTAACATTATTGTAAAGTAATCTCAAACATTATTTGTATATTAGATGAAAAACATCACAGTATGTATATATATGTGTATATATTTGTATTATATACACAAAATAGCACATATATTATGTATTATTATAACACATATAGTATATGCTATACATATTATATGTGTATGTATGGTATACAGTATAGTAATATTCAGCTATTTTAGGGCTATGAATAATGTATTAGAAGAAAACACTGAATCTTTTTGGGTGTTGGGACTGATTAATCTCTTTTTTTGCTTTTTACTTTTTTGGATTTTAAAAATGAGATGTAACTTTCATCTGTGTCTAATATAGTGAAGAAAAATAATAATGCATCTATGAAACAAAAACAACAGGAAAGTGGTTCTGGGGAAAGACCTATAAAAAAGTGTATTGGACTCTGTTGAAGCCCGTGTAAATAAATCTAATCCTAACTGCCAAGAAAGCATCAGAACAGAGTTGGGAGATTGATGTCCTTTGTTATCTTCTACAATGAAGAGGGAGGGAGTAGGGAGCCTTTAGGAAAATGAACACTGGAGGAATGTGGGGGAGGAAGCTGAGCTCCTGGCTAGAGAATCCTGCTAGAGAGAGGCTGATAAACTAACAGGGCTCTTTGTTCCTTCACTCACTATCAAGAAAGAAGGAATTCTAAGGGAAAGAATCCTCCTTATTTACGCTTGACTAATTTCATGGTCAAGGTTAGTGAGGCTTTGGCTCTTACTATTTTGCTTCAGGAATGGGCCACTTATTAATGTGAGAGTGGGAATAATGTAGGATCCTGGTTAAAACAGGATTCCTGAATTGTAGGCTATTCCTTATGTTTTATTAATCTTGTAAAACACAGGGAGCAAAATACTTGTTCTGACTCACTCTTAGTGTTGTTTTACAAAGACAATGAAACTCTGCATGTGTTTCAAAACTGAAAAGTATTCCTAATTGTGAGTTTTTCTGAATACACAAATGTATTCCATCATTAGGTTGTGGTGATGAGATCTCTTGGGAAGGAGTTAATAGAAACCTGTGTCCAGAGGTGAGACTTCAAACACTACAGAAAGGTTTTAAATGGAGTTGAAGTTGCCCAACTAAAGTCTTTTGAATGACTCAAAGTCAAAGTCTGCTAATCTTCTCAGGGCATAGTCTCAGGTTCTTTAGCTGGTAGGGGAAGAGAACAAAGAGGGATTTTTTCTCCATGTGGATTATTAAATGAGAAATGGTACCAATACATCACAGCCATTGGAATAACAAACTCTGCTCCTCCCTTGTCTTGATTCAGGGTTTTTTTTCTCCTTTGTTCAAACAGATTCAGAAAATACACAAAAGGTTTTCACTTAAGTTGAAAGAATGTCCTTTGCCTTGTTGTTGCATTTGGCCTTTATTCAGTGGACAAAGAAGCAGTTTTGTTTTGTTCCTTTCTTATGTGTTAGACATCATCACTGTCAAATAGCCACTGAAATTTACATCTCTGAAACTATGTCTAAGAAAACTCACTTTTATTTTTGTGAAGTGACTGTAGATCCTAAGTATCTGTCCTAATTGCTTAAAAATATGGACAAACTGTCTCCCACTCCTCACCCCCTAACATAGGCAGCTTGTTTGCTATATGTTCTGTGTGATAACTCTGACAGATTAGAACATGCTCACAACTGACACATAGATTATACCCTAAGATTCAGACGAACCTTATATAAAACCTGTCATTCAGATGGGGCTGACACTTCCAGTACAAGTGCCCTTACCTTCCTCTGCACTTCCCCGTGACCTTGCCCATGTCTTCATGACCAGGAAGCTTCTCATCTTTTGTTTGACCCAGAAGACAAATAACCATGATTTAATAACCATTTCTGAGATTCCTGTGAAAAGGAAATTAACAATGAGTACTACTTCAGCATACATTCTTCTCAGATATTGTTCTTATTCTCTACATATATACTCTTTTAATTCTCTTACTTAAGCCATATATATTCTCTTATATGTAGTAACAACTCCTGAGAGTCTTAGCCAATTATTTTTACCTATAATGAAATCTCAGTATCCAAAGTTTCACTCATACAAGATCATATAACTAGTAGGTGTCACAGTTGGGATTTGGACCCAATTCTATATTCTCCTATAACTAATGAAATAATAATAATCATTTTACACTTCTAAGCTGAGAATGAGAATTCTTTTTCACAGACCATATCATTTGTATGCCAGTTCCGGAATTTTTGCTTCAGAATAGGAGAGGTAGAAGGGATGAAATTCCCATATGCTGAATACCACTAAATACTAAGAGAATACTGAAATGCATGTACATGTCTGTGTCAAAGTGAAGTGCAATTCATGTAATGGGAGTAGGTTGCATCATCCAATTTGATGAAGCTAAAATACAAATCTTCTCTCATCCAGTAACTTACTAAATCACTTAACAAAAGATTGATGCCACTTGCTTGTTTGTTTTTGAGTGATTCTTGTGTTCTACTTTGTGAAAGTGTATGGCCTATTATAATGAATAAGGATTTGAAGTGTAAATGATTTGGATTATAGTAAATCAATCCCAAACTGTGTATTTTTGCATAAGTTCTTATATTGCTTTTATGTGATTCACCTCATCTTCAGATGAGAATGATAATTGCTTCCAGGGGTTATGATAAGAATTAAATGAGATAATGTATGTAAGAAAATTTATGCTGGAAAAATGCTTCTTCATACTTTATAAATTACAGAGACAATATGTATTAATTTTTAAGTACAATATAAAATTCTCTTAGTTAAGTCTGTACAACTTTCAAGTAATATGTCTCCTCTTATTGTCTAACAAATCATGTCTTATATACCCCAATGCATGTTATAGTAAATATCATAGAGGAGTCATTTCGTTACTACTAAACACACTTAATAACACTACATTCCATTCAGTATGATCTCGAAAGGGGAAACTCTTGAGATAATTTCTCTATTGTTACCAAACTAATTGTCTCCATTTTGCAGTAATTTTCCTCCCATCTACTTAGACAAATCCATTCTGGGGGTCCTTAGCTAACTGCTTAGAGTCTATCTATCTGTGCTTCTCAAAATAAAGGGATTTGCTTTAGGTTACATTTCCCAAAAGTAGAAATCAGAGTCATTTATTAAGAAAGTGCTTCTAAGGGGCGCCTGGGTGGCTTAGTCGGTTGAGCGTCCGACTTTCATTTGGGCCATGCGGTTCGTGGGTTCGAGCCCCGCGACGGGGTCTGTGCTGGCTGCCAGCTCAGAGCCTGGAGCTTATTTCAGAGCCTGTATCTCCCTCTCTCTCTGACCCTCCCCTGCTCACGCTCTCTCTCTCTCTCTCTTTCCTAGAAATAGATTAAAAAAAAAAAAAAAAGAAAGTGCTTCTAAGAAAAAGAGGTAAAATAGTGGAGAAAATAGGATGGGCAGAAATGGAGAACTTTGGCATGAGGAAGAAACCCAACAAAGGTGACATTTCAAACATAGTCCCATCCTCAGCCTGATACTTACATGAGCTCTGGAGTGTCCAAATTCTGGGAAAGGAAGCTGGGCTTTCTTAGTCCTGTACCAATCTATCATTGGTTCTAAGCCGTCCCTTGTTGGATGTAGGGGGATTGTAAACAATCAGATAATTCTAATTTCTTTGCTTCCAGGCAAAAGCAGCTCCACTACACAAAAACTGTCCTGTAGGAGGCCCGATGGAAAAGACAGAAGATACACAGATTGCGGATGGACACACAGGACAGGTAAGAAGGCCCTGGGGGGTGGGGGTTAGACAGAGCATTGACAGTGTCCAATACCAGTCCCCAAATAGACCCAATGAAAATTTAACTGCCAAAGAGCTCTACACAAAGTCTAACAACAAAGATTTACTTTTCTAAACTCATCCTTTCAGGGAAGAGAAGGCCAAACCTTTGAAATAAGAGACAATTTGGTGTGAAAATGCAGGGAAATTTTGAAAGTTAGATGTCCAGAACCATTCATCTATTTAGTCTTACAAGTTTATACTCAGTCTTATCTTGCGCATCCCAGACTTCCTAGGCCGGTTCACATAGCAGAAATGCTAATAACAAAATCTACATACCTCTTGATGGTTTACAAAGTATTTTCCCTTTAATTGTCCTAATTGAACTTCTCACAGCCCTTAGAATCTGTCAAGTCAGGTATTGGTGCTTATAATCTGCAACAAGGGAAACACAAGTTCAGAAAGGTGGTTTGATCATTCAAGAGTAAAGTGGCAGAATTGGGCCTTGTATTTACCATTTTGTAATCAAAATCCTATCTTCTTTCCTTTCATATTTGAGCAAGGATGACCCTCAGTTCTAAACATTAAGTGACCACACACACACACACACACACACACACACACGCAAATGTTTTTTAGTGTTTGTTTTTCCTTCTCTGAAGCCAGTTCCTATGGCTCAGTAGGATGGTCTCAACAAAAGAGAAATAACTATAGTCTTGTACATTTTTCAATGTCTCTCGTATTTCCTCTCTCAAAGCATTTGTTAACTTCAGTGTATTAATGAGTAATTTTCCTTATTCCAGCTGGTCAGTAAGTTCTGCAATGACAAAGCCTTGATTGGACAAGTTTTGTGACTTTTGAAGCCTCATTACCTAGCTCCATCCCAGGCACAGGATAGATACTAAGAAGCTGTTTTTGACTGAAGCACTAGATTAGGCCATAGCTGAAGGTCAATAAAAATAAACTCTCATTCCTGTCCTTTTTTCCCAAGTGCAAGCTTGTTCTGATCTCTCTCTCATATTTGTCAATGGAAATTTCACCACCAATGATCTGCCTTAGGTGATGAATCCTCTACTTCAAATGTCACATCCCAAAGTCACTTTACATTGTTTAATGAGATCTTCCTATGTCTTCCCCTACCTATCCTCCACAGGGGTCAAATAAGAGAAAGCAAGTACTTTTTTGAACAGTTCTCTTAATAAAGCTATTCTTTATCTATCTTTCTTCATATTGATAGAGGATACAGTTAAGTGTTAGAAAGAAAAACAGCACCCAGAGATGAGACTGTCTATGATACAGATGGCCATCAGCCAGTCATGGATAAAGTTCAGGTCTTTTAATTTCCTACTGTGTATTGCGACTATCTAGCAGAGTAGCTGGCACAAAGTTGACTCAGACACAAGCCTTCTCATTGAGGAGAATACTTTTTAAAATATTACACACACACACACACACACACACACACACACACACACGAAATCTTGATAAAACTTGGTGTAAACAAATAGAAGAGGTGGGTATTTCAGTGTCAGCACATCCAAGGAAAATATCATATTTTCCAATCTCAGATGCATTTCAAAAATGTGGTAACTGGGGCGCCTGGGTGGCTTAGTCGGTTAAGCATCCAACTTTCGCTTAGGTCATGATCTCGCGGTTCGTGGGTTCGAGCCCCGCGTCGGGCTATGTGCTGACTGCCAGCTCAGAGCCTGGAGCCTGTTTCAGTCTGTGACTCCCTCTCTCTCTGACCCTCCCCTGTTCACGCTGTCTCTCTCTCTCTCCTAGAAATAAATAAAAATATTTTAAAAAAATAAAAGTGGTAACTGTTAGGCAGTAAGAGAGGTAAGAAGTGGCTATCTCTGCAAAAAGGACTGCATGAGAACCTTTACAAGATAGTAATGGCTGAGCTGAGTCCACAAAAATAAGTGGAACTTAGCTGGTGAGTAAAAGAAATTGGTGGGGCGCCTGGGTGGCTCGTTCGATTAAGCATCCGACTTAGGCTCAGGTCATGATCTCGCAGTTCGTAGGTACAAGTCCCACAACAGGTTCTGTGCTGGCAGCTCAGAACCTAGAGCCTGTTTTGGATTCTGTGTCTCCCTCTCTCTGCCCCCCCCCCCCACTCAAAAAAGAGAGACCGAGTCTCTCTCGGTCTCAAAAATAAATAAACTATTAAAAATTTTTAAAAAGTAGAAATTGGAGAATGATGAGCAAGTCTAATGGTATAGGAGGACAAACGGGATGGGAGTTGAAGCTGGAGCAGCACATAGGTGCCAGGTCTGGCAGAGTTTGCACACTGTGCTATAGAGCTTGGACTTTGTCTCAGGCGATGTTGAACACTGTTCTTCATAATCAGATTTTCAAAAGGCTTGGCAAAGAATCCCTATAGCTATGTTGACCATGAACATGTTAACATGCCAAATCACACATATACACACACTCTATCTCTCTCTGACTCCAATTTCTGCCTGATGCATTAAGGATTTTCTAGTCTTAACTGAAGTGCAAATAATTTCTGTATTGACGGAAAGGGAAAATGAGGAAGACTTTAGTAGATATGCTAACGTACTTAGGTTAATGAAAAATAAAGGATGTAGAATATAACTGTTTTGAGGGCTGTCAGGACTATGAGGAAGGGAAGAGTGTGCAAATGTGGAGAGTCAGGAAAGGTGAAGCATGGTTGAGTCTGGCAAAAATTTAGCTGTGTCTGGAACATGAAATTGATGATAAGTGAGCAGGCTCAATACCTGAAACAATGTGCATCTTGATAAACAGTTCTACTACTTTCTTGGAGGAAGATGTATTTCAAAGGTAGGAGATAGGAGGTGTCTAGCAATTTAAATTATAAAATTATAGGGGTAAGGGTGCCTGCGTGGCTCAGTTGGTTAAGTGTTGAGTGTCCGACTCTTGATTTTGGCTCAGATCATGATCTTGTCATTCATGAGAACCAGCCCTGGTTTGGGCACTGTGGTGACAGCATGGAGCCCGATTGAGATTCCCTCTCCCTTCTCTCTCTCTGCCCTTCCCCCACCAATGCACCTGGCCACTTGCTCGCTCTCTCTCGCTCTCTCTCTCTCGCTTGCTCTCTCAAATAAATAAGCATTAAAAAAAAAATAATGGGGCGCCTGGGTAGCTCAGTCAGTTAAGCATTCGACTTCGGCTCAGGTCATGATCTCACGGTTCGTGGGTTTGAGCCCCGTGTCGGGCTCTGTGCTGACAGCTAGCTCAGAGCCTGGAGCCTGCTTTGGATTCTGTCTCTCCCCCCCACCTCTCTCAAATAAATTAAAATTTTAAAAAAAGAATAATAGAATTCAAGGCCACCCTTTCCTCAAACAATTTGGAGAATGGGCAGCCTGATAATTGACTTGAGGCAGAGTCCAGTAAGTATCCTTTTAAAATAGTCCAGTTGAGTAATACTTAGTTCTGAATTAAAAGAGGTGTGAGCAGAGATGGAGAAGAGGTAGTAGATCTCATTTATGTTGGAGAAAAATTATTTATGTTTGAACTTGGTTGAAAATGGAGCTATTGAAAGAAAACATAGGGATAAACCTCAAATTCATAGCATGAGGGCCTATGTGATACTTCTCATCAAGATGAATAAGGTCAGGACCCTGTAAATTAAGTGTTTAGGGTATCTTAGGGTTTATCATTCAGTTTGGTGTTATTAAATTTGTGTCAGTCTAAGGCACCAGTATATAGATCTTGCCTTGATCCACTTACCATTCCTCCCTTTGAGGGGGAAATATCACAAGGACTCATGCCCAATGGCAAACATAGTATCATTTTCTTATTACTACTAAAATACTCAATGCAAAATTCTGACAAATGGGGATGAGTGATATAATTTGTACTTGAGGCAGAAGGTATGAACTTAAAACCAGAATTAACCTCACTTCTCTGTAGAGTTTGGGATGACTGTATAGCCAGTATACAGACAGAAGGAAAACAGGAGGGAGCAGAAATGAACTAGAGTTTTGATGGGTCTGTCTAACCTAAAACAGTACAGTGTGCAAGAGAGTCCCAGGTAAAGCCACAGTGGGTAAACTTAAAAGCAAAACAAACAAAAACAACAAAAATCTATTGTGGAAAATTGTGAACATACATAAAAGCAGAGAGAATAGCATAATACATTCTAGTGTATTTATCATGAAGCTTCAAATACCAAGATAAAACTGATAGTGTTTTACCTACACATAAGGCCATAAATAATATTTTAAAGAAATTATTTTATTTAATTTATTTAAAGTAATATTTAAATTATTATGACATTTTATCTATTCACCTATAAGCTCTTCAGTATGTTTATCTAAGCGTTAACATTCCCCACCTTAGTAAGATTTTAATCTCTTAGAATTCCTATTCAAACATATTAGCCTGGTCCTTCTCTTTGAACAAAAGTGTGAGATGGGTGTTAACTCTCTCAGCTTTGCACAGGACATCCACTAGCACATTATATACATAGTACTTGTTGCTTGAGCTTCATCTGAAAGAATTTTAAATCAGTATCCAAGTCTCACATTCAAACTGTAATGCCGCAAAGTAAAGAAACAAAGGAATTTACGTGGAAATTTTGTTCAGAATAATTTATAGGGATTATAATGCATAGCAATATTGTTCAGAAGTGAAAAATTAATGACTGTATATTGCCTTAAAAATCAAAACAAAACAAAACAAATTTTCAGTTCACAAGCCTGTTAGATTTTTTTCAGCCCAATATCACAGGCAAGGTATTGCCTTTCTCACAGCTTCAGAATTAAAGTGGATGGGATGGGAAGCCAGTGGTGGTGAAGAAGTGAAATCCAGAGCAGTTGGATATCAAGCTTTTAGCTCTGTTTGTATTGACAACAGAGTAGATTTAGATAGAGGGCAACCCAAGTCACACTGAACAAGGTAATGCCTACCTATGTTAGGTCTCCTTACAAGTCAGTGACTACTAAAAAATAGTGTTTTTACATATTTTAAGGTAGGTCATTCATGACAAAGTGAATAAGGACTGAGTGAATAGCTGAAGCCTTATTGGAAACATGAAATTTTCAACATTTTAAACAGGGGCTGGTTGTATTTAAGTAAGATGTGTGGTATGTTCTGACTGGGTGGAAGCCAGTGGCACAGGCAGTGAAAGAATTCACCCAATGTAGAACAAAGGAGACAGAAATTTATTGAATACACCTCCTGGGAGCAGGACAGGGGCAAGGGAGAGACTGTCTTCCACAAGGCAGTGGTGAAGGGCTGTTACAGGGTGCAGCGAGGAAATATGGAAATGTATGGAATTTTCCCTTTTTTGGTAATCTTGAACTGTACCTGGTTGCAAGTAGCCTGTAGGTTAGTTAGTTAGGGCCGGAGGCCATTTTGAGGTGGGTTGCTTTAGGAGCCTGTGTGTATTCAGCTCCCTGACTCAGAGCCCTTTTGCCATGTTCAAGCTTCCATTGTTGAAGCCTGTTGCCTAAAAGCAGCCTCTACATTCCCCTCTGACTGATCAACAATGACAAATCTTTGGCATTTGGTTGGTGGTCTCATCTTTAGTAGCTGCTTCATGCTGGATGGGGCGGGGGTAGGGGCACGGTGCTGTCTCTCCCTAAATTTTTTGGCCCATCAGGGGTTCTGTGCAGTTATAGACCAGAGCATGTTATTATATTAATACGCTGATAGGCTATTTGAGTAAAACTCTTTGGTGGCCAGGTGCATGAGATTTAGGGAGAAGGGATCCTGTGATGATATGAGATGGAATCCTTGTTGAACCATCATTTGTAGATGAGATTGTTGGATTCTAGAAGAGATGAATTTAACAATCAGATTAAAGAGAAGGGACCAATAATGAGAGGTAGAAGCCAGGGTAGCTATGATCAGGTTTCTTTCCAGGAAAACCATTCTTGTGTTACACAGTCTGGGAGGGAGAAAGCCTGTTTAATCAGATGATGGGCACTTCCTTGTGTGTATCCTAACCGATTGACCCAAAAGCAGCAGTTTTCGTTTAGCTTGCACCTTAGGCTGCACCTCGGAGATCCAAACCAGGTTGGTTCTGCAAGATGACTGCAGCTAAAAACTCCAATTGGTTTATATAGTTAAGAAGGATTTAGCTATTGTTTCTAGGTATTTTGTGACATATAGAGATAAATTATGATAGACCACAGATGAAGTCATAATACCTCCCACCTCAGTTATGATTCCTGTGGTTATCACTATGCCAGTGAGAAAGGGGATTAAGTGAATAGCATGCTTCATTTGGTGTGAGGTGCACCAGTTAAGGAAAGGGGCATGGGAGTATCCCCTGGGCTATAAGGATATCTGGGGAAAGCATTACAGTGGTGCAAGGCCACTCCATTTGGTGGAGAGACAGATGTGGATAGCAATATGAGCAGTGTGCCTTTTCCAGAATTTAATAACAACTAGAGACAAACTCATGCTCCTTGATATAAGCAAGAGTACATTAACTTTTTAAGTAGAACAACCATTATTAAAAACTTTCTTAAGTGTGCCAACTCACTTAACCCACACTCATCCCCATAAGGTGGATTTTAGTATCTAATTGAAGAGGGAAAACACTGGCCAAGTTGTATGATATCAACACATTGATATCTCAGTTGAATTTACTCTTGTTCTAAATTTGGTGCTCCCTGTTGGTATCAATGCCCTCCACAGATTATTCTTCTTAAGGGAATAATCTTCTCTCCTTGCCTTAATAACTCCTACTCATCCTTTGGGTATTACTTCCTTCATTACTTCTTTTGGGAACAATTCCTAGTTTCCCTTCTCCCATACTATTAGGTACACAGTTTTCATGCTTTCATATTCTCAGTAATTTTATTTATAACTGTTCATATTAAACAGGAAAACTCTTATAGTTCTCTTCTAATTAACCCAAATATTTGTTTAATAAACACTGCCTATTTCCTGGTTAAAAAAAAAAAAAAAAGCATAGACGCATAGCCATTAATAGACTCCTTTAGGATGCCTTGATACTTTGTTGCTGCTTTTGCATTGTTTGTTTATTCAAGTATGTTGTGTTTGTTTCCAACCCTGTTTATTCTATTTGCACTTTTCATTGCAATTATTTATTGTATTTCATTGTGTTTATACAATGTTTAATTAGAGTACTATAAGAAAGAATTGCTACATTTATGAAAACAAAATGGAACATTTTATAAAGACACAATAAAGAATGTTGAAAAGAGACATTCCTACATTAGATGAGCAAGAAGCAGTATAAAAGAGTGGAAGAAATTCCAAATTGATGTTGTACTTGTTTTATAAGTGTATTCTCATCTCTCTTTGATGGAATTGAAATTTAAAACAGTGGACAGGGAGAATCATGCAATAAAATAAGTTTGACTTCTAATCAATAACCATATATTCTGAAAGATATATTTTCCTTACATCCAGAGATTGATGAGTGTAAATAGATATATGTAAATTAAAAATTTTGTGTAAGGTTTTGATTTTGATTCCCATCACTTTGATTCCACCATCATTTTGATTCCCAATTAACGATGTTTTTAGTTTTGCTAACTATATCATCAAGGTCAACAAATGAATACCAACACAATTTAATTCATGAGATTTAATGAAAGGACATTTGCAGAGGTATGAGCAAATTTAAGGAAATGAACAATGGGTAGTGAAATATCTAACTTCAGGACACTGGATGACATTTTCACCACTACACCTAAAATGGCAAAGGATCAAATGGTGTTACTAGAGCCAGGTGTGATCGGGAACCTTGAAAGAGATGTTGCTTAATAGAGGTTGTGGTAACAGGTAGAGGAATTCAGCCCTTGCCATAATCACAGCCATGCAAGTGAACAGATGAGAAAGAAATATACTGACTTCCCTTTCCAATGGTTCTCCAGTTTCTGTTTGGTTCTGCCCATCAGCCTCCTTCAACTGGTATGCAAAGAAGCCTGGATAATGCAGTCTGGCTGTTTTTAGTCCCTCAGGCAAGGAGAAAAGGAAGAAAATGGATGTGGGTGGTAAAATAGCCAATCCACTGTGGCAAAGTACCAGTTCCTATCATGATGAGTGAGTAGAGTTCCCCCCAAATGCATTTACCATTTACCTTCCCTATTAGATCGTAAACTCTGTAAAAAGAGCAATATGCTCATTTCATATGTGCTGTAGTCATCATGTAGTTAGGACCTGCATAGTATAAGCAATCAATCAATGTTAATTGACTAATATGTAGAAGGAAAAGAAGATCGACTTTAAGATTGAATTGACATTCCCTCTTGGTTTTTGGGTTTTTTTTTTAAATGTAAGATCATAATATGTGTTGGTGACTAGCACTGAACAGTATTAACTTTATCCATCAATTTAGTGTCTACAGACATTAAAAGAGTGACCTAGTAGATTTGGTTTTGATTACTAGCAGCATGTTAGGGATTTGAACCAGTTACCCAGATGGGATGGTCTTTTCAGGAGAAAAGTCCATTATTTCTCAAGGCAACAGTATATCTTTTATTGTTCATCCTTTTTTTTTTTAATTTCCTGTTTTACAAGTCCATGCTAATTTATTTCACCGTACTCACAAAATAACTCCAAAAAGTAAATTATATACTCTCACCATGTGGTTAATTTATAATGCTTTTCTAGAAGGAAATAACTCAGGTAAAACTCAGAATTAGGTATTTTTGTATTGTTTCTCTCAATTTATTTAATTTTCTGCCCTTCGAAATAGCACTTTGTCTATTCACCTACATATCTCTTTAAGCATTAAGGCATCCAAAGGTATTTTTATGCCTTAGATAAGGTAGAAAGTTAACAAATCTATTAAGTATGTTGAAAAACTAGGATGAGGGGTGCCTGGATGGCTCAGTCAGTTAAGTGTCTGACTTCGGCTCAGGTCATGATCTCACGGTTCGTGGATTTGAGCCCCATGTCGGGCTCTGTGCTCACAGCTAGCTCAGAGCCTGGAGCCTGCTTCGAATTCTGTGTCTCCCTCTCTCTCTGACCCTCCCCTGCTCACGCTGTCTCTCTCTTTCTCTCAGAAATAAATAAAACATTAAAAAAATTATTAAAAAAAGAAAAACTAGCATGAGTTGGGAGACAGCTCTTACTAGACATAGACTATCAGGTCTTAAAAATAGCTACTTCTTTCCCAAATACATTATTTTTAAATGGAATTTCTGAGCCCCACAAAAGAGAATCTCATTGGCTCTGATAACACAGAACCTGGTACAGAAAATCCACTCCCTTTCTGGGATTTCAAAGTTTCTACTTTCTCTCTGTCCAGGCCTACTCTCAGAACACTAACCAAGATACTGGGATGGGATTTCATTTGACAATAGTTGTCTCATTGGGAATGTGGAAATTTAAAACTAGTTTTTTCCAGTCTCAGAGTATTATAAGTGTCTCTTTCTATATCATCTTTCATTTCACGTCTCTTATATGGGCTCCCCCAGGAGACTGACCTGCTATTAAGTAGTAATTATGTATTAAAAATCTCTGTCTCCTCAACAGTAAGAAAATACTTCGTACAAGGTGCCAAACACATAGCATTTTGTGGGAATAATCAAATGCAACAAAACATATATCCCAGGTCTTTACTCAAGGCTTCTTTCTCTATAGTTTTTCACTGACCGGTTTTTTGAGCCCCTTTCTATGACTTAAATGATACCACATGACATGTTTGAAAGAAAATATCTAAAACAAATATGAACTAATTTTGTTTCTATCACTTACTCTGTGCATTATTAAATGAGGAAAATGTTAAAACAATTAACACATGGAAACCAAAACCCCATTCTCATTAAACTCAAATGTTATTTCCACAAAATTAAATAAGTCAAAATAGTCATGACTTCTTTACAATTCCAAAGATTAGATCAGGGAGTTCTGACTCCCCTTTGTTCCTCCACCTTATGTTCAGAGCTATAGAAACATGTGTTTACAAATTGTTCTTTTGTATTTTCTACTTATCTAAACCCCCCAGATGGGAGTTCAAGCAAAGGAATTATAGGAAACTAACATACTTTGACAGCTGAGCATGCCTCTGAGCAAGACCTAGATAACTTGGAAGGAAAGACCTTTAACTGCAAGAGGGCCAGAAGAGGCTGTTAATATTACTGGTCATGGCCCTGAGTAGGTGGGGCAGAGGGAACTCCAGCTGATCTCATCACCACAAGATGGAGCCAGGTGATGGGTGGGGGAGGTCAAGAGCACTGGTAAATCTAAATAGGGTATACCTGAATCCAGAGAGGCAGTGTTATCGGGAGGATGGTTAAGTGGGTATTATAAAAGGTGTTAGAGACCAGGGGTGCCTGGGTTGCTCAGTCGGTTAAAAGTCCGACTCTTGGTTTGGACTCAGGTCATGATCTCATGGTTTGTGAGTTTGAGCCCCACATTTGGCTCTGCCCTGACAGTGTGGGGCCTGCTTGGGAATGTCTCTCTCTCCTCTTTCTCTGCCCTTCCCCTCCTCGTGCTCTCTCTCCCTCTCTCAAAATAAATAAATAAACATTAAAATTAAAAAAAAAAAGGTGTTGGAGACCAAACTTCTTTATTTGAAGCTATAGAAGTATCTAGGTTCTGTGGGCACCTGCGTGGCTCCGTCGGTTAAGTGTCCGACTTCAGCTCAGGTCATGATCTCACGGTCCATGAGTTCCAGCCCTGTTTTGGGTTCTGTGCTGACAGCTCAGAGCCTGGAGCCTGCTTTGGTTTCTGTGTCTCCCTCACTCTCTGCCCCACCCCCACTCATCTTCAGTCTCTCTCTCTCTCTCTCAAAATAAACATTAAAAGTATCAAGGTTCTGGGATACCTGGGTGGCAGGTCATGATCTCCCAGTTTGTGGGTTCGGCTCTACATGAAGCTCTGTGTTGACAGTTTGGAGCCTGGAACCTGCTTCAGATTCTGTGTCTCCCTCTCTTTCTGCCTCTCCCCTGCTCATGCTCTGTCTCTGTCTCTCAAAAATAAGTAAACATTAATTTTTTTTATTTGAAAATGTATCTAGGTTCTTACCTGAGGCACTAGATTTTGGATAATGGCCCCTCTGGACTGTTCACAGCTCTTTTATATAGTTACTACTTAAGAAATCAAATGTACTATTTTTTAAAATTGATGAAACACACATTCACATGCATGTAAGTGAATGAATGTATCTTCAGACCAGGGATAGCAAAGAGGTTTCACCTTAGCATTGAATAGTTAACTAGCAGCCTGTACAGCTATGTTAAGAAAGATTCTAAAACTAACAGCAAAAATTATGGGTCACACACTCATACACACACACACACACACACACACACACTCACATCACACATAGAGGCATTTAACAACACCTAACATTCGCTGTATGTCTGGCATGATCCTAAACACTTCATAAATATAACCAAGTTTAATTCCCACAAACTTAAAATTTATATACTATTAGTACATTTTAGAGATGAGGAAACTGAAGCATCCAAGGCTACATAGTTAGAAAGTGGCAGAACTAGATTTTGAATTTAGGGACTCTAGCACCATGTCTTAACAAGTTGATCACTGTAGGGGCGCCTGGGTGGCTTAGTCGGTTAAGCGTCTGACTTTCGCTTAGGTCATGATCTCACGTTCGTGGGTTCGAGCCCCGCGTCGGGCTCTGTGCTGACTGCCAGTTCAGAGCCTGGAGCCTGTTTCAGTCTGTGACTCCCTCTCTCTCTGACCCTCCCCTGCTCATGCTGTCTCTCTCTCTCTCTCCTAGAAAAAAAAAAAAAAAGTTGATCACTGTATTAGACTCTCTCATGGGATCTAATTTTTTATAAAATGTTTATTGAGCCAAGCTCTACTCTACAACAATAATAATACACCACTCAAAAATCCAGCTTTCCTGATGCTTACATCTCAGTGGCAGAGACTAAGGATAGATAAATGAACCAATACATGAAATAATTAAAGGTAACATATTAGATAGAATCAGCAGAAAAACAATGAAGGGGGATAATAATAAGGAATGTTTTGAGGATACGGTTCATGAATTGAGAACTGAATGGTGAGTTGCCAGCCTTGTGAGGAAGAGCATTCCAGAGAGAGGGAACAATAAATACGAAGGCCTTTAGGCATGAACAAGCTTTTCCTGTTCTAGGAACAAAGAGAAGGACTATGTGGGTGGAGAATGCAAGAAAAGAGTAATAGGAATTAGTGTGAAAAAGGTGTTCAGAGAACAATTCATACGTGATGTAATGGGTCATGGTAAGAAGTTATTCACGAACATAGTAGGAGAGACACCATACCTAACTTCTGTTTGTCATCCGTAGCTTTTGTGTGAATGCTCACTCTTGGTCCTAGTGGATTCTTTCCAGTGATTGAGCTTTCATATTTTTGGAATGTTTATTAATCTAATTACTTATTTCTTGGCTGACTTTACCTACTGTATGATTTGAGATTCTGATATGTTATGTGGAAAAACAGTCTTTCATTTAAACAGCAATGCCCACCCAAATCAACTTCTAAATGCAAAACCAAAACACAGACTCTGAAGTCCCTGTTCCTATCTTCAGATTATTAATTAAAATGAGGGCAGCATCAATAATAGAAAAATTACCTATTTAGAAAGTGCATAATGGAATTTTCCACTCTTGGAGGTTCATTAAATGATTTTATTCTTTAAAAAAAGAAATCTCTCTCTGCACAGTTTATAGGTACTTCGTATTTATTTAAATTAGATCACATTGTTCTGAAAAAATCTAGAATTCGGGACAATTATTAACTTGAGTAGTTGAAAGGATTCACAATTTTAAGTTTCATTTATATGATTATTTAAAATGTAAGGTATTCATATTGCATTATCACCATTCTGCGGTTTCCCAAGGATTGTCAGAAAGTAAAGGATATCCCTTCTACACATGACTTTTTCTTATAAAAGTGATATTCCAGTTCTTGTGAGAAACAAGTATTTTATATATTTGATAAATTTATTATTTTAAATCAAGAAGGAAAAAGGACAGGGACCAATTAGCATTTACAGATGAGGATGATCAATAATTCTTAATAGTAAAATTCATTGTAGTGTCAGAAACTGAGTCTGGAAAAACACTGGCCTCAGTGTCAGAAATTTTTAGTTCTACATTTTGCTTTCTAAACTATGCAGCATGTAATCACTTTATAATCAGCAAACTGAAAAACTTGAACACAAGGATATTTGCAGTTTGACAAGGTAACTTATTGATTTAACAGATTTCAAATAATATCTCAATAAGACATTCTTCATTTGTTTTCAAATTTAAGTGTTTCCCATTAAAATGCAAATGGCAAAGACCCTTGTCTTTACTGAGTTCTCAGGTTCTACTCAGTGAATGTGCTTGTGGATTCTTTTTAAATTAATGTAGGAGTAAATAGATGAATATATAAATGAAGCAAGGAAGAAAGAAAAATATCTTAAAGTTTTTAGAAGACTCATTAGATTGTAATTTGTCAGTAATCTTACTGGCTTTGTCCTTCAAAACATAACCTATGAGATTATGCATTTTCCACAAGATTTCTAAGTTCTACATTTAGTATACTAAAGATACATTTAAGATACTAAAGATACTTTAAGGTTCATTTAAGATCTAAAGATGTAAAGATCTAATGAAATATTTCATGTGAACATTTTTTAAAGCTAAATAATGTACATAAAAGAAGGAACCAATAGGAAGGTGACCACTGTGGTCAAGGGCTTTGTTTTTCCCTTCCAGATGTGCTTCCCACCCTTCTTCCCATTTATCTTAAAGCCAGAGGATCATCTGTGTATGTGCCAATGAGTTTATTGACCTTATGCTTTCAGTTGTACTAAGCCTTGGCACTCCCAACAAGAGAACAGAGTAAGGAGTTGATTAAGATCAGAATGCACGTTTCTCTGGCTTATTTTTTGTATAGTCCCTTACAAATAATCTTTCCTAAAAATACCATATGTTGAGATCACCTCTTTTCCTGAATGATAAACTGCCCATTTTTTTTAATTCTAAAAAAGCCAATCCAAGATTCAAAAAAACAAATGTGAAAACAAACAAGACTTTCTTTATTCATTAGACTTTGTTTTGGTTAGCTATTCTGCAAGAAAAAGATGGCCCTTTCAAAATGGGCATCCAAAGAGAATTTAATGACGGGTCAGTTTACAAGAGAGAGATGGTAAAGCATCTTAGGAAGCAGCCACTGCAAAACTGTAGCAGAGAAGGGAGAGAAACAAATGTTGAGAGAACCTGGTTGGTGCATTCTGCAGAATCTTCCTTCAGATCACAGGAGGAAAAATAATGAGGGCACATTTGGAGGGTCCACAAAGAATTACTAAGATACAATCTGTGTTTTTGTTTGTTTGTTTGTTTGTTTTGTTTTGTTTTGTTTTTTAGTTTTGAAAACTGTAATAGTTAATTTTATGTAAACTGAACTTGACTGGTCCAAAGGATGTCCAGAGAGCTGGGTGAAAATTATTTCAGTCTGTACCTGTGAATATTTTTTTCTGGAGGAGATTAGTATTTTGATTACAGAGAATGAAATAGATTGCTCTCCCCACAGTACCTAGATATGATCCACTCCAATCCACTGAGTGCCTAAGCACAACAAAAAAGCAGACTATATTTGCTGTTTGACTGTTTAAGTTGGGGATTGTGTTTTTTTCCTACCCTTTTATGGGGACTGACTTGGTTCCCAAGTCTTGGGATTTGGACTGAAAATGTGCCACCATGCCCTTGGCTTCCAGCTTGCAGACAGGTCTCAAGATGCATAGTCATGTGAACCACTTCTTTATAATAAATCCCTTTCTCTCTAAATTGAAAGACATCGATATAAGGATATATAAAATTACATAGATAGATAGATCTAGATCTAAATCTGCATGTGCTGATAGGTGATAAATAGAAAGATAGATAGATGATAGATAGATAGATAGATAGATAGATAGATAGATAGATGATAGATCTAGATCTATTTAGATCTAAATCTGCATGCATTGCCTGGTGACCAGGGGAAATCACCCCATGACTATGAGGAAGGCAGTCCAAGCTCAGTTCTTACTGCCATCACCCAGGGTGAGATTATTGAAGAGATACTCTCCCCTGCTGCCTTCCAGGGCTCCCATCTTGTGCAGGTTGGTGAGATGGTCATCCAACTCTTTGAAAAATTTGACCAGCTAGTGCAACTAGTGATGCTACAGGAAGTTATACAGGTGGGATCCTTTCATCATTGGCTAGCTGGTGTCTATCCAGCCAGATCTGGTTCATGCTTTCCTCCACCCACCTTCAAGCAGGTCTCCAGTCATTGTGGTCTAGCTTTTCATTGCCTTCTAGATGGACTTAGATCCCACTTTGGTTCTGCAGAAGCATGAGGTTCTCTGCCTGTTCTCTCTGCTCTTGCAACCGCTGCAGAGAGTCCTTACAGTATTTTCTACTTCATAAGTCGTATTTTAGCCCCAATGTATGGAGACATAACACTGTATAGTTTCATGGTTCTCAAATGTGACTACACATGAAATTCAGGGGATGTGTTTTTAAAAATCCTAATATCATAATTGCCTATCAGAGCATTTAAATCAAAATCTCCTCAGAAAGGACGTCATTGTTTTTTAAGATTCCTAGATGACTCTCACATGAATTCAAATTTGTGAACTATTGGTGTAATGTGGGTTTTCTCAGCTTGATATTTGGGCCAGGTAACTCTCTGCTGTGGGATGTTGTCCTCTGCATTGGAGTGTGGTTGGTTAGCTGCAGTTCTATACATTCCCACTAAATGCCAGTAGTGCTTATGAAATAAAATTGTCTCTAGACTTTTCCAAATGTCTCCTGGGGTTAAAATCATCCCTAATTGAGAACGAGTGGTAAAATGGAAATAAATAAACTCAACTATGGTTAAATCCAGTTTCGACCAATGTAGGATTAAGATCCCCTCCCCTGATAAATTATCTCAAAATTCTGAGGTATTAATCTGTTCATCTATATTTTGGAAATACAGCTTTTAAAGTATGTATAGCACTTGATATGTGGTAAGTAGCTTAAAATATTGGTTATTACTGTTTCAAATTTTTAGTGATGAAGGAAAAATTCTGTTGATTTTTTGAGTCTTGCATGCTATTTTGAAACATATACATTTTTAATCTTGGCAAAAAAAGAAACAGAAACTTTTTCTAAAAATAAGCAAGAATTTTAAGATACAGAGACTCTGAAGTTACAGTCAAATCCTGCTCTCAACTGCAAGGATATCCAACTTAAGACATCACTGTCACTGGAGAGCAATTCACAGGTCAGCTTCAATTATCAATTACCAAGAAGGTTGTGAAAGCAAAGTATGTCTGTGCCAACCAGTGGTTTTATACTTCTTGGTCAAATAATATATAGATCGCAACAGTACAAAAGATAATTGCCACTGTTCGAGAGTAAAACCTCTTAAAGGGCAAACCAGAAACATTCATTTTTCCTAGTTCCTTTGCTGAGTAGTGACTATAACTGTGACTTAACTTTAGTCACCTGAGCAATTGTAGGAAGGGTTGATCCAAGCAACTGATCAAGGGAAATAAACTATACCCACGAGGAATAATGTATTTAGAAAATATATCTATTTCATCATTTTGCAATTGTAATGTAGACCATGCATATGATGTGAGGCCCTGACTGCTAATCAGGGTAATTCTATTCATTTCAGGTATCAGGAAATGAGACTGAGTTTAGCCCCAATGTGTACAAACACAACACTGTATATTCTCATGGTTCTCAAATTTGACTGCACATGAAATTCAGGGGATGTGTTTTTAAAAATCCTAATATCGTGATTGCATATCAGAGCATTTAAATCAAAATCTCCTCAGAAAGGATGTCATTGTTTTTTAAGATTCCTAGATGACTCTCACATGAATTCAAATTTGTGAACTATTGGTGTAATGTGGGTTTTCTCAGCTTGATATTTGGGCCAGGTAACTCTCTGCTGTGGGATGTTGTCCTCTGCATTGGAGTGTGGTTGGTTAGCTGCAGTTCTATACATTCCCACTAAATGCCAGTAGTGCTTATGAAATAAAATTGTCTCTAGACTTTTCCAAATGTCTCCTGGGGTTAAAATCATCCCTAATTGAGAACCAGTGATGTAATGGAAATAAATAAACTCAACTATGTGTTCTATGTGTTTATCTCTCCCTGTCCAACACACACTCCTGGCAACCACTGATCTTTTTCCTGTCTCCATAGGTTTGCATTTTTCAGAATCTCCTATAGTTGGACTCATATAGTATACAGCCTTTTCAGTTTGGCCACTTTCACATACTAATATGCATTTCAGGTTTCTCATGGCTTGATAACTCATTTATTTGAGGAATGAATAATATCCCATTGTCTAGACTCTTCACAGTTTATTCATTCATACGTCCTGAAGGGCATCTTGGTTGCTTCCAATTTTGGAAATTATGAATAAATCTACTATAAATACCTTAATGTAGGTTTTTGTGTGGATGTGTTTTCAGCCTTCTTGGGTGAATACCAAGAAGCGTTATTGCTCGATTGTGTGGTAAGAATATACTTAATTTTGTAAGAAACCACCAAGCTATCTTCCAAAAGGACTGTACCTCTTTACATTCCCATCACATTGTACAAGAGCACCTACTGCTTCACATCCCTGTCTGGATTTGTTGTCAGTGTTACAGATTTGGTTCATGCTGGTAGTGTAATGTGTTATCTCATTATTGTTTTAATTTCTGTTTCCCTTATGACATATGATGTTGACCATGTTTTAATATGCTTATTCCCCACTGTTTCCATAGTTGTTATTTATTTTTCTATATTTCATTTTGCTTAGTCCCCACTGATGCATCTTTGAATACACCATTCTTTCTTCTGCCAATTCAAATCTACTGTTGAGTCACTCTAGTAAAATTTTTATTTCAGTTATTATACTTTTAACTCCAGAATTTCCATGTTTTTTTAAAAATAATTTGTCTCTCTGTTGCTATTCCCTATTTGGTGAGATATTGTTGTTATACTTTTCTTTAATTCTTAGATTTGGTTTCCTTTCAGTTTTTCTTCTTGGTTTGTTTTTTAATGTATTTACAATAACCTCTTTGAAGCTTGTGTCTGTTATGTACAATTTGGGCTTCCTCAGGGACAGTTTTTATTGGCTGATTTTTTTTTGTATAAAGGCCCTACTTTACTGTTATATTGCATATTTTTTATTGTTTAAAATTAGACATTTTAAATACTGTGATGTCATAAATATGGAAATTAGATTCCTTACCCTATTTCCCAGTTTATTATGGTTGCTGTCATGAAATTCTGGTCTATGTTGAGATTGGAAAAGCAGGACAGCATCGGTTATAGAAGACCAAAATTTATTATTGGTATACTATTTGTGAGTTTGTCAACTAGGTTATGAGAAAAGTAAGTATGACTAATTTCTCTAGAAGTTAATGACCTAATGAGTGGACAGGCATAGAAACAATTGATTGTATTTATTTTGTTATGGTGTTTATCGCCTTGTTCTGCATCGTGGTATTTCAATTGCAGCCATGTGTACTTTTGTTTTCGGGTGTAAATGTCCTGGGACTTAGAGATACCCTCATGATAGCATTGTTTTCTGAGGAAGAATTGCCATTTACCAGATGTCCATGGAACAAGGTGTAATTGGGGCATTCAAAGTGGAAGAAAAACATTTAAGCAGACCACAGAAGTACAAATAGAGTGGGCATGACAGTTGGAAAGAAATGACTTTGAGAAGCAATATGGACCATTGACTTGATGTATTTTATGTAAATCTGATAGTCATTCAGATCTGCATTTCATAGAGGATGAAGTTGAAGTATTAGAGTTGACTAATATCTTAATGTACTTTATGGAAAACAGATAGTTTTTGAAAATTAAGTGTAATAAGGAAACTTCCGGTCCACATCTCTTACAGGAAACTTCCACATAAATTGGAAGGTATGGCAAGCCATTTGACCTTCTGCAGATGAATACTTTTCTTTTTTATTGTTTACAGATAATTTGAAATAAAATGGGCATACAGACATGGTAGTTGAAAATGTCCCTGGATAGTGTAAGCGTATAAGTCAAAAAGGAAAGAGGGAGAGGAAATAGGAAACTTCTGGTCACAGGGTATAGCAATGTTAGTGCAATGATATTATGGAGATATTTTTAGAGAACTGAGTGGGAGGTTCTGGCCCCTAAATTGCATGCTAAAACTGACACTTTCCATATACATAATTTCACTAAATATCTACAGAACAGAAACAGCTGAAAACCTAAAAAAATTTTTAAAGGCTATTACATTACAAATTAAAATCATTTTTTTATAATTGGCTTATTTTGTGTTATTAAGATTATCTATTATAAGATAGGTTCCCAGTAAAAGAAGATCAGTGGTCTCAGTGAGCAACTTAAATATGCCCCAAATACACATTTTTTAGCGTAAACTATACATATAACTCCTACACCTGCACAGAGTAGGGGAAAGAGACAACGTATCAGGTCTGAAGAATACACGTGTGTGTGTGTGTGTGTGTGTGTGTGTGTGTGTGGTTTCAGGAGTTGCTGGCCTTTCTCACAGATAGTTTTTGTTCTAAACGTTTCTCTCACCTTTTAGGTACTAGATACCCTTAGCTCATAATGGTATACAGACAACTGCAGAAGACTAAGTTCTCTGCAGACTTTGTAGGGCAGGAAGTCACTCTGACAACATAAAGAAAGAGGTACTTGGAATGGACTCCTGAAGATAGGATAGGAAGGAAAGGTCACAATTTCATTTACATAAATAAAGTGGAGAAAGAATAGAGACATGAGTATTTACAACATGTTAGATCTCTGAGAACAACGGACCTATACTTTTCATTGCAAAGTAGAATATGTTTCTTTTTGTTGTGAAAATAACTATGAGTTGGAGTCCAATTGCTGAAGTCAAAGAATTAATGGTAAGAAATATACTTTGGAAGGAAGAAGGACCTTCTAAGGATTTTTTTTTGAGGGACAGGGTAATAATGGGAGAAAGAAAAAGCAACAACAAAAAAGGAAATTCTTCAACTTATTTTCCTGTAAAAGAAAAGGGGTTAAAGATCAGAAAAGAAACAATAACTGAAGCAAAAATCTGTATGTGATTCTTTTAGCTTAAGTATTCTCAGGAGCCTTGAAGCTTATATAACATACTTAGTTATTATAAAAATAGATATATATTTTAAAGAAGAAAGTGAGAAAGAAAAGTGTGTTTGAAGGAAGGAAGACTTAAGGAAGGGAAGAAAGAAAAAGGGAGGAAAGGGAAAGAAAGGAAGGAAGGAAGGAAGGAAGGAAGGAAGGAAGGAAGGAAGGAAGGGGAATGTGGGAACAGTGATTGAATTCGGTCAAGATTCAGAGTGATGTGGAAAACAAAGACAAAAGAAAAAATTAAATTTCTTTACAACCTAAAACCCATTGACAACTCCTTGAGACCAGCGCAGTGATCTTCCTCTAGGAACTCAACTGGCTCCATGTTAATACTTGACTGGAGGCAAGAGGCAATCTTAGCTTAGCATTAGCCTGACATCCAGGATCACCATAAGTCTCTTTTTAACATATAAAAACTCCTTTGGAAACTTGCTTTATCTCTACTCTCCAAGTTATATGTTAGCCTTCATCTTCCAAGCATATGGCTGACTGATACACATCTGAAGGGTCTCATGACTAAGGTTTTACTTGACTGTATTAAATGACCTTTTCCTAACAACAGCTAGCTTCTCAAGGTCTGGAAGCCTTGCTTCCAAATTCCTTAGAGACTTAGGGTATCCCTAATCCCCTCCCAACTTGAAAATATGTAACCAGCCATTGCTCAAAGTCCCAGGGCAGCTCTTTCTGCCAATGGGTCCTGTCCCTGTGTTTTAACAAAACCACCTTTTTTACAAGAAGGATACCTCAAAAATTCTTTTATGATCATTTGCTCCTGAAGCCTAATATTTGCACATCATAGAGAATTCACAGAAAGAAAAAAATTGAAATTTAAATAAAAAATAAATTAAAATTAAATTTAAAAAATCCCATCTTTTTTCATTTATGTATGCAGCATTATTTCTTAGACGTAATGTAGCATAGTGGTAACAGGAAGATTTTAGATTGAGATAGACTGGCTGGAAATCCTGTCCCTCAGTTTTCTCGTTTATACATTAGTTAATACCTGAAATTGGCAAATTACTATACACTTCTCTCTTCCTCTGTACACACGCGCACGTGCGCGTGCGCACACACACACACACACACACACACACACACAGCTTTTGACTTTAAAAGTTCTATAGAGAGGTAGCATCTCGGTGCGCCTGGGTGGCTCAGTCGGTTGAGCAACGGACTTCGGCTCAGGTCATGATCTTGTGGTTCACGGGTTTAGGCCCAGGTCGGGCTCTTTGCTGACAACTTGCTCAGATCCTGGTGCTTGCTTCGGATTCTGTGTCTCCTTCTCTCTTTGCACCTACTCCGTTCATGCTCTGTCTCTCAGTAATAAATAAATGTAAAAAAAAAAAAGTAGCATCTTGTGGATACATGGATTGTGAGAGGTTTAGAAAAAATATGGCATAAGGATAAATAAGATTAACATTTAGTAGATACACATCTCCCCAACATAACTTTTTTTATATTTATTGTTTATTGTCTATCTCCTTTACTATAATACTTGGAGAGCAGATGTTAAGGCTCTTTTCTTTAGTGATGTTATCCAACTGTCTAGAACAGTGCCTACCACACAGTAAATCGACAATAAACACTTGTTACATGAGTGAATGAATGAATAAAAGAAACATCTATTAAAACCACGTAGTTTTTATTTTTATTTTTTTAATGTTTATCTAATTTTAAGAGAGAGACAGAGAGAGAGTGTACAAGCAGGGAAAGGGCAGAGAGAGAGCGAGACACAGAATCCAAAGCAGGCTCCAGGCTCTGAGATGTCAACATAGAGCCCAGTGTAGGGCTTGAACCCACAAACCACAAGATCATGACCTGAGCCAAAGTCAGATGCCCAACGACTGAGCCACCCAGACACCCCAAAATCACTTAATCTTTTTGTTCTGTTACTATGTTTATAGCGACTATTTTGTTACAGTAATTAGAAAGCCTACAATTTATATTTTACTACAAGGGGAAAAGGCATAGACAAGGAAAATATTCCCTAGTTATACCTTGACATTGTTTGATTGAGATTCCATGTGAATCTTAATTTTCTATTCCCCACTGACCTTTGAATTGGCCCCTCCTCTATTTAAGAGCTGATTAGTCACCCTTTCTTGTTGATATTATTTCTCCACAGCTGGAAATTCAGCAAGACAACAGCTTGTCTAATGAATTCAAAATTGTTCTCCCTGGAATGGGCAGATTTTTTACAGGGTCATGTATCTAACAGACATGGTACTCTTATAAAATCTTCTCAATGCTTATTGATTTATAGGGTGGGGATGAAAGCTGGTTTGGACACCTGTTAACCGAGGGTATTGAAGATGGAAGAATAGGTCTACATTAACTCTGTGCTACGGCACACATTTCCAAGAGCCCACCTGGAAGAGAGTTTAAATTAGGCTTCCTTGGGAGGAAATTAGGGTTCTTTAAGACTCCCAATATGGCAGGGTATTAGGACTGAGGTCTAATTTTAAACCCAATTTAGAGAACATTAGCTTGCATCCCTTGAGCCTATGTCTCCAAATGTGAAGTGAAGAATTTTCCACTAATGAAGACAAAGACTTCAAGCAGAGGTCATTTCAAATCTGCAGGCAGAGGATAGAGGGTTCCTTTTCTGGCTCCATCAGACAGTTTTGTTTATAATATTGTTCCCAGGCTTGCTTGACAGCCATCTGCATGGGACACTTATAGACTCTGCAGTAGGAAATACAGAAAGAAATGGAAATCTTGTTATTGAATGCTCTGTACCTTGTCAAGATCTGGAAAATGTCAAGGTATTTTCTTTTATTCATAAAGCTGATGTGTTCTTAATTGAGGCAGTGGATAAGAGAAAGACAAATAATTTACACAGAGAATTGTTACTGACCACACTGATTGTTCAGGTAGTTTGCTTCCAATTATGGGGTGAAAAAAATGGAGATACCTTTGTAATTAATTGGATGAGGAAAGGAGAATATAGCTTAATAGAGTCAAAGGCAAATATTTGCCAGTCGCAAACATGGTAATAATAGCCCCTGCCCTAACTACCACAGTGGTTATCATGAGGATTGGATGATTTACTAAATGAAAATGAGACAATTAAGATTCTGAATACTTTAAAATGTACAAAAATCTCCTACATCTTCCCATCATGGGGAGACATATCCTGTAGAACTTTGGGCAAAAGTAGTCACTTTGAAGAGCGTAGATGAGGAGACAGACGGAGAAAGAGGGAGATGGAGGGAGAAAGACAGAGACTGAGAGATAATCAGGGAGTAAGACAATGTAAACCTAGAAGGCATTTTACAAAACCTAAATTAGTAATAATTTCTGTTATACATTAATTTGTCTTTAACCAGACCTGGGCACCTAGAATTTAATATCTCCCTCCTCTGTGTTTCACTGGGGTCATTATGAAATCATTTTACCTTATTATGGATAACATGGACGCCAGGAGGGAATTTATTTTCTAACCATGTTGGTTTTCCATTCAAGACTGTGATGCTTTTCTGATTCTATGGGCCCTGAAATACAACTTCCACAGCCACCTCCTTTTTCTCCCAGCCTCACTTTGACTCCTGGTCCCCATTCTCTTGCAGATATCAAAAAGTGTACTTCTGTTTCTCCTGACTGCACCTTCTCTTTTATCTTTAAGGAAGCACCTGTATATTTCCTAAGCTTTTATTGCATAAATCCTGCTTCCACCTTTTCCATATATGTAACTAGCTTTTATTATTTATGATGTCCCAGGCAGCATGCTGAAAGTTTACAAAATTATCTCTTCACATTGGTATAGCCCAGAACAGTAGTTATCATGAGCCCTACTAATGAGGAAGAAAAGAAGGGTGAGAGAGTTAAAGAATTAGTAAATAGCAGATAGTGGATTTTATCAGGTCTGTCTGTTTTCACTTCTTGAACCTACCTGCCAAACTCCCCTTGTAATAAACTTCTTCTCTTTTAGAGTTCCAAATATTAATTTCTCACCCAATTTTTTTTCTAATTTTTGTAATTCATGGTTACTGGAACTTGAAATCTCATAGTTTCCAAAAAATAATTAGCAAAATAAATTTGTGCATAAATTCATCTTCAGCCGTACAAGAGTAATTGGTAGCAAAACTTTTCCATGTAGCTGAAAACCATATAACCACCCATTAATTCCCATTATAATTAATGTAAAAATGCACTGTTACTATTAATGGATGTAATTACATACTGTAGATAACTGTAAACTCTATCATTATACTAATGAAATGTAAAACATTCTTGAAGGAACCTAGGAACTTTGCAGCAGCTGAAATACCAGGGTACAGCATTTCACCACTTATTGGAGACTGAAGAGATATTTATAATATATTTGAGAATAAGTTTTGTATAATATCCAGATAATTTTTATTATTATTATTATCATTATTATTAAACAGAGCATTGAAACAGGGGCATAAGGGAGTATACCAGGCAGAACATTACTTCCAAATGCTCAGGGAAAAAAAAGGCATATGGGGAAATTTCTTCCTTAAATAAGTTGACATGATTATTTTTTTAAATGATTTTAAACACAAATAGCTGTAATAGCATCTGTCTCTTGCTAGAGTACACAAATGCTTCTCTTCAGGAAAAATATCTCTGATCTCCCTTTTTGCTTTCCTGAAACTTCCTCCTCCAGACCTCTCCCTACTCACTCGCACCCTGGGATCTGGATGCAAATGTCACCTCTTCAGAGAAGCTCTAAGCTCTCCTCTCTCATTCCTCTCACTGCGCTTATTCTGCCATGTTTTCTTTCTTTAAGTCATTTCATTTATTTATTTATTTTTGTTTCTTTCTTGTCTATTTGGAGGGGGGAAAATGCTGTTCTATTTTCTTGGCTGAGACCCCTGGATACTTTCTTCCCTCAACCCCCTTAATAAAAAGACAGGTTAACAGGAGAAAAACAAACCAAAGTTTAATAATATGTATACCTCTAGTATACCTGAATGAGACCCAGGAAAACTGACTGACTTCCTGAAATGGGCCAAGCCCCCACCTTAAAATCCATCTCCAGCTAAAGACCAAAGAAAAGATTACTTTTTGGAGGGGATGGAGTGTAGTCAAGGGAGGTTACAAAGAAAAGCGTAAACAGTAAACAAGGATATATACGCAAATTTAGATTCCTGTCTTCTGCACTGATAAGAGATTTAGTCATTTTCTCTTCCTGGTACAGAGAGGGAGATACCCTTACATATGGAGATTTTCTTTACTAATGTAAATATCTCATACAAAAAGGTAACTTCTGCTGTTCTTTTTTTTTTTTTTTTTAAGTTTATGTATTTACTCTTAAAGAGACTAATAGAGGGAGCAGGGAAGGAACAGAGAGAGAGAATCCTAAGCACCCTAGCAGGCCCCACACCAGCACCGGCCTAATCCAGGACTCAAACTCTAGAAACTGATTATGACCTAACCTGATCAGGACCTGAGCTGAAAACAAGAAGCAGATGCCACCCAGGTGCTGAATAACTTCTACTGGGTTTTGATAGCTTTCCCTGTGTCCACTGTTTCATTTGTATCCTTTGAAATATCATTTCCTATAAATTGGCAACAGGGAACAAGTTGGACATGCCATTAATATTTCAAGTGCAGGCAGTCTTGTGGGATTGAGCACTTACTTATACTGTGGGTCTGAAGCTCTCTCTGGGTGAATAGTGTCAGAACTGAATTGAATTGTAGGACACCCAGTTGGTGTCCACCTGAAATCTGGTGTTTCTTAGTGTGGAGAATCATCCACATATTTGGAGTAGAGAACTATTAAGTGACTAGAGTTTTTCCTTTATATCTACTGTCTATATTTCCTAAACCTGTATTCTTTCTCTCCTCCACTTCATTTAGTTCATTCCACTGAGCTCAATTCACTCTGCTGTCTGTGCACTTATAAGAGTCACCAAGGAGAAATTCAATGGATATTTTTAGTCTGCATCCAACTAGATCACTCAACTCTTTTAATCAAGTAGATGACTTTTGAAACCTCTCTTTTCTTGTCCTCCAGCTCAGCCCCTCCCCATGGTTGTTCTTGTATAGTTTTGCATTTTCTCCCATTTTTTAAAAGATTCTTCTACACTGTTAGTACAGTTCTGGGCCTTCTTTCTACTGTTAATCACTATGCAGTCTCACTACTAAGTAGTACTTATGTGCTGATAATATCTTGAGTTACATCTCCAAGAGAAAACTTTATTTTACTCTCCAAACATGTCTTTCCATTCACCTTCTCGACATCAGCACTTACATTTACCCTACTATTAAAATGTGACTTCTCAATCAACTAACAATAAAAATATTCACAATGTTCTCTAAGATCGTCTATGATTTGCCACCTGCCATCTCACCAACTTCACCTCTTGTTAAGTTTCCTTTGTTTCCACTAAGGGCTAGCCACACTATTCTTCCCTTTCTTCAAATTATTCAGACTCTTTGCAAAATCAGGGGCTTTCTATCTGTGACTCTGCCTTACCCCTCTTTACTTCTGTCTTGACCTGGTTAACTTCTCCTTGCTCTTTAAATACTAGCTGAAATGTCATTTTTCTTCTTTGAGGACTTTCCTAAGAACCCAATGAAACTGGGCTCCCTTATTATTTTATTTCATAGATTCTTAAAATGTTTTTTCAGAGTACTTCCAGGACTTTATTTCTTAGAGTGTCTCCAAAAGATTTAGAAAAATATTTCTCCTCCAGGAGATGCATTGTAAAAAGAGATTCTTTCTGTGTGAACACCTAATAGTCCTTTCTCCCAACTGGTACAGCTCCATGCCATGATGTCTATATTTCCTTGATGGCATGGCTATGCAGTCAGGCTAGATTTCTGCCTCCACTTATGCCCTTTGCCTGGGTACTTGGTGCAGGGCACTCGTGTGGCCTTACATAACTGCCAACTAGAAAACACTTGCCACAATACATGCTGTGTGTGTTTATCTATATATATGTATATGTGCATATATATATGTATCTATATATATATAAATTTTACATATGAATATATATATGTATTGTGTGTATATATGTATGTATTTATGTGTACACTACCCAACATATCTGTTAGATCTAGGAAGACAGGGACCATATCATTGTCATTAGCTAGTGTGTACTTAGAACTTAGTATAGCTTCTAGCAAATTAGGGCACCCAGTAAACATCAGCTGAACCATATAACATTTTTTTTTCTTTTTGGCATGGTAGACAAGTCTGCAAAAATGTTCAGTACCATGTGGTTAGGATTATTTCACATATATATTTGCTAAATTCTCTTCCATGGATGAGGATTTAATAGACTGTGTCACCTAGTATCTTGGGCCAAATGTTCACCTTTTTTTCCTGCCCAGTGTGTTCAGGAAACATCTCCTCCCAGTAGCATAGATTCATAATTTCTGGAAAGCATGATGTCACAGTTACTACCTATGTCATAAATGTAAGAAACATTGAAACATTTTTGATTGATGAAATGAATTGGATTGAATTTGGATTGAATAGATTGAATTTTGTAGTTACAAAGATGAATTTCTGCAAATACATATATAAGAAATAAGGGTAATCCAGAAAAGACTCCTATATAGCTGTCTGGTGGAAAAAATGAAAGTCCCGGCAAAAAGTAGCAGAGTTTCCAAATTGTTCATGGGTAATGATTTTGCTGGAGGTAAGACAAAATTGCAGGCTAAGGATTCTATGAAAACCTATGGGTATTACAATGGTATTTCAAAATAGAACTTTACAAAACTGCATTAATGGAAGTGATTACAGAATTTTGCAGGAACTCTGTCAACACAAATGTGTGATCATATTTCTGGGCTCCTCCCAGAAATGTCATTTAGTGGTATTTTACAACTATCCATAGGCTATGAATGTCAGGCTTTGTAACCCAGTGAAAATATAATTTTGGTCTAGTAACTATATTTTAAGAGTATCAGTTTCTTAATGTATAGAATGGTAATTAAAAATAGCATTTATTTCATTGATGCCTCCTACAAACATATGAAAACAATATCCCATAATGCCTAATCAATAAACAGTTTAACAGTTTTCTACTTTCTTTTTTCTTGGTTACTTCTATTCCCTTATTCTACCGCCTGATAAGTAATATGATTCCACAAAATCAAAGAGAACAACTACTTTTTATTTACTTTTATTTTTTTAGTATAGTTGGCACACAATGTTACATTAGTTTCATGTTTACAACATTGTTCAACTTCTCTATATATTATGTATATATACTTGTGTTCACCACAAGTATAGCTACAATATGTCACCATACAACACTATTACACTGACTATAATCCCTATGCTGTGCTATGTATTTCCATGACTTATTCATTCCAACTGGAAACCTATATGTCCCACTCTTCTTCACTCTGTTTGTTAATGGCCCTACCCCACTCCCTTCTGGAAGCCATCAGTTTGTTCTCTGTCTTTACAGGTCTGCTTCTACTTTTTTTTGTTTGTTTACTAATTTGTTTTGTTTTTTAGATTCCACATATGAGTAATATGATATTTGTCTTTCTCAGTCTGACTTATTTCACTTAGCATAATACCCTTGAGGTCCATGCATATTGTCACAAATGGCAAGTGCTCATCTTTTTGTACAGCTGCATAATATTCTATTGTATATATGTATATAGCACATCTTACTTATCCATTCATCTATTGAAAGACACAGAGAAATAGACACTTTTCTTTGCCATAGCTCCTGTGTACTATCCTACAGAGAAAACTTTACATCTCCAAGCTCCATTAACTTTATTCTCATTGTCCAGCCAGGGCTAAGAATGTTACTGGGTTTATTTCTATGGTTAGCTTTGAGGTTCTCCACATATTTGTTGGTTACTCAGTTTCAGAGTAAGGAGAGGAATGAATAGAATGCAAGGGTCATAGCATGATATCAGAGAAGGTTGGTCATGTGTAAGTTAATCAACAAACTAGGCCACAAAGGAAATAATAAGAAAAAGTAGGGATGGCACCATTATAGCCTGGAATCACAGAAAGTCACTATTGTTCTTTATTATATTCTTCAGTGTGGACTAGGAGAAGCCCCTCAATTTTTTACTATGTCCATGGAGTGAACATTTGTGGTTATAAGTGACCTAGGTGGTTAGAAGTGACAATTTCAAATTCTTTAACTTTGTACCACTTACCACATTCTTCCCTAACTGATCAGAAAGATTTTACATGGTTTGAGTATAGTGATAAGTAGGTGGGCACAGTGTGGGAAATTGGTTTAATGATTGCGTTTATACATCTCTGTCTAGATATGGAGTACTTAACTCATTTAAGAAACAGTCTTGAAGACATCTTCATCACTGTCCCATAAGTGCCCTTGTAAGAGTCTTTATAGTTACTCATTGAGAATCCTAGAGCTGGGCATGTATCATTTTTCTGCACTATCAGCATTGGATAGAAGAGAAGAGAGTGATCATTCATGCAGTATGATTATAAAACTATCATGAATTGAAAAGCAGGCAAAATTACTTTCTACCTTCTCCAATCTCCTAATGTATCATGCACACATATAGAAATAATATGAGCCTAGCTTTATATGTGATAGACTTTAAAAGACTGCTGCTCCACCCATTGAAAACAGACCTTTTAGGAACATTCCAAAAAGTAGTAAGTACCATGACATGGAAACATCACCTCCCACTGCAAACATTGATAAGATGGAATTTTATTTTTTGCAGATTTTCAAGTCAGTCTTGGATGGCCATGACAACTAAGCAATCCCTGCATTCTTGTATACAAATGTGTCTCTGATTTTGTAGACAAAAATGCTATAGATAAAAAACTCTGCCTTCCTTTTTGGGAAGTAAATATTCTGATATTATCTTTACACTATGTAAAAAAATGCAAAGGGATTTTTCTTTCTTTTTGTCATGGAGTTCTATTGGTCATATGTAAATGGGTAGATTTTTAAATGAAGCACACAAGCTAATAAACTACAAAAAGGGAATATTGAAAAATATGGAGCAAATTGTTTAGAAAGATTTTTTAGCCAAAAAAACAAAAAACAAAAAACCTTTCTTTCAAGTATAGTTTACTTGAAACTTCAACACAGAAAACAATTTTTGGAGGATTAAAAACAAGTGATGATTGTAATGGAGGTGGAGAATCTATGACACTACTTGGACCTTTCTCTTCATCCCTCCATTAGCAGCACCTGGGCCAGGTTCTGTGGCGTGCTATTTGAAAACAACTGATACACTGTAGTTCTCTTCATTTTTTAGAGGATGACAGTGAACTCAAGAGACACAACTGAATGTTTAAGGGCATACAATCTAAAAACTGTGTCAAATAAATCTTTTTTTTTCCCTACCCCAAAGTACTCAATCATTTCTATGTTCAATAAATATGACAAAGGAGTACCTCCCTTGAACTAGGTTTGTACTGTATGAGTACTCACCACCCATCCCTAAATAACTATTTTCATCAAAAACAATGTAGATGTTGAACTGGTTTAAATGTTTTTCACTTCCAACATTTGTACCTTCAAGGACTATTTTCTTCCTTCCTTCCTTCCTTCCTTCCTTCCTTCCTTCCTTCCTTCCTTTCTTTCTTTCTTTCTTTCTTTCTTTCTTTCTTTCTTTCTTAAAATAAAATAATGCACTCTGTATTCTTTTCATTTTTACTAGAACTTCTGCCTAGCTATTGGTTGTTGATATCTGATCTTGCGAGAACATACCCACTACTGAAAGTGGAACCTGGAAGATAAATGTAATATGTATAGTTGAGTGCCAATGGGGAGAACACTTCTGGATATTTTCAACATAGACAATTAAGAGGGCAAATCGTATCCTGACAAAGCAAAGGGAAAAGACTTTAAATGAGTAGGTTGGGTGGATTTTGTGGCTATGGAGTCATCTTTTAATATAATAAATCCTCTTTTTTTCCACTATAGCCTTCTCCACCAGTCTGAAAGTTTCTTTTACTCAGAAACTCTTTTCTGCCAGGACATGGTACATTATAAGCTGTGCCAATATGTATTGAAATCCCCCAACCACCACCACCCCCAAAATGATGAGGGAGCCATTTTGAGTTAATGATAGAAAAATGAGCAGTTAAAAGTGATATTTCAAGAAATGTATTTGATGATAGAATTTTTTAAGCTTATTTATTTGTTTACTTACTTATTAGAGAGAGCAAGCACAGGCTAGTGAGGGACAGAGAGATGGAAATAGAGAATCCCAAGAAGGCTCTGCACTGAAGCCAAAATCAAGAGTTGGACACTTAATAAATTGAGCCACCTGAGCACCCCTGATAATAGAAATTTTTAAAGGCTGAAGAGGGAGAAGGTGGGGCACCTGGGTAACTCAGTTGGTTAATTATCCAACTTCAGCTCAGGTCATGATCTAATGATTCATGGGTTCAAGCCCCTCATCAGGCTCTCTGCTGTTAGCACAGAGCCCTCTTGGGATTCTGTTTGCCCCCATCCCTCAGTCTCTGCCCCTCCCCTGCTCACATACACTCTCTCAAAAATAAATAAACATTAAAAAAAAAAAGAGGGAGAAGGTTAGAGATAAAGAAACTATTTGGTACAGTAATGCAATAACCCATATGGAAGGTAATTGCTTCACAATCCCTCTCTTCTAAATATGGAAGAAAGCCTAACAAACAAGTTTAGTTTCTTGCACATGGCTTTCTCTACCCATTATGACCTTCTTTGAGCTTTTCTTTCCTGAATGTCAATTTTACTTGACAGCTTCCCCACATTTTATCACTTATACAGTAGGTCACATCACATAATTATCTTCATGTGTTAAATTTCTCTCTACAATTAGCTCTGTGAGAATAAGGCCTATATTTATTCCATTGTTTTATTTCTTATTACACTTATCACAGAACTGTGTGTGGTGTAGATGTTCAATAAAAAGAAGATATAACCTTAACATGTTTCCATCAAGAAGAAAGGGACTAAATTAGATTTGACCAAGAAGAGGGGCCAGGATGGTGGAGCAGCATGGAAATTCTATGCTTCTTTCACCCATGAAATGGAGCTAGATCAGCACCAAACCATTTTGCATACCTAGAAAATGTATCTGAGGATTAACACAGTAATCTGCAGAACTCAACAGGTGCATGGCACAGGGAGGTGAACTGGGGGAGAGAGAAGTCGAGGAGGGTAGGGAGCTGTTTTTGCAAATAGAGGACAGAGAAGGGGGGGATACAGAAACATACTCCCCCAAAAAGTAGCTGGAGAGAAAGAGAAAGAGTGGAAACACCCACAAGTGACTGAACAAGAAAGAGAGAAAGGAGACAGGAGAGGGTTTCAATAACACTGTGTCTCTATAAACAGGGGAGCACAGAGTCAAATTCCAGAACTCAATACCTGGTGATGCTCTGGTGAGAAGGATGAAAACCCAGGAGGAGACAGCAAGATCTGAGGATTCTGAAGGCTACATGGGGGAAGTAGATATCCTGCTATGAGGGCATTTGGTAGATGGCTTCCCCACAGGCAACGGTCTGAGCAGACCCTACAGACTGGCCATGTTTGCTGGCATTGGAACAAAGATGCCACAGTGCAGCAAAACCTGGTGCCCGTTGTGTTGTGATTTGTCATAATTTCTGAACCTCTGCTGCCACGCAATTGCATGAACTTTAGCTGGAGCAAGCTGGCACTGGGCCACAATCTTTGAGTCTCTGCGGCATTGCAATGTAGGAACATTCCCAGAAGTAGGTCAGCACCTGGCCATTGCATAAGCCTCCCCTAGAGGGTCAGGTTGGGTCCAAGCTTCAGGGTGCTCAGAAGTGAGGGGTTTGGAAATACAGCACCATATGAGATAAAATTCAGGAGGGAGGTGCCACCTGGAAGGCTGATGGCTTAGACACAAATAGTGTAGAAGCGGGGAGTGGACAGAGCCAGAAACAGAGATGTGCTTGGTTGAACGTTGGTGAGAGGACACATCTGGTGCTAGAGACTGGAAAGCTGGGTGATGCCATTTTCGCCTCTCCTGCATATTCACATAAACACATACATGCACCAAACGGATCCACCCCACTAAAGTAAGCAGCACCACCTAGTAGAAATTGGAGCCTTACACCAAACCCTATCCAACTGTGCCAAACAAGTCCTAGAGGAACACCATAATTCTTACTGTCTGCTTAGTGTACAGACTATAAAGTGCTTCATAGTTTGACTTCTCAGGGAAACTGGATATAATTCCACTCAAATTTCATCCTGTTCACTGGTCCATGTATTCATTTTTTTTTTCCTTTTCTTATTCTCGGATACAGAAAAAATATTTTTATTTTGCGGTTTTTATGTTTTTTTAATTTTTTACCTTACTTTTTATTTTTTACAAATATTTTTTATTTTATTTTACTTTATATCATTTTACTTTATACAATTATTTTAAAATTTTTAAATGTTTTTCTACTTTTTTTTCTTTTGTTTTCTTCCCCTTTTTGCTCTATTCTGTCAAGCTTATCTCAACAACCAGACAAAAACACACCTAGGATATTGCTTCCATTATTCGATTTTTTTGTTGTTTTTAGTTTAAAAATTTTTATTTTATTAATTCTGTTTCTTCCTCCAAAATTAAGAAATGTAGGAATTCACTTCAAAAGAAAGAACAGACAGAAATGATAGCCGGGGACTTAATAAGCACAGACGTAAGCTAGATGTCTGAATTGAAATTTAGAATTGCAATAATAAGAATACTACCTGGGGTGTAAAAATGCATAGAATCCCTTTCTCTGGAGATAAAGGAAGTAAAATCTAGTGAGGTCAAAATTTAAAATGTAATAACTGAGATGCAATCTTGAATGGATGCCACAGTGGCAAAGATGGATGAAGCAGAGCAGGAATCAGCCATATAGATAATAAAATTATGAAAAATAATGAAGCAGAAAAAAGAGGGAAAGTAAGGAAAAAGTATGATATAAGAATTAGATAACTTAGTCACTCACTAAAAAGGAATAACATCTGAATCATAGAAGTTCACAAGAAAACCATTAGAAAACATTTGGAAAGACAATGCATATTTGGAGATTAAAGAATATCTTACTAAAGAATGAATGGGTTAACCCAGAAGCTAAAGAGGAAATTATAAAGTACATGGAAGCCAATGAAAATGATAACACCACAGCCCAAAACCTCTGGGATGCAGCAAAGACATAAGAGGAAAGTATATAGCAATCCAGGCTTTCCTCAAAAAGGAAGAGAGTTCTCAGATATACAACATAAACTTACACCTTAATGAGCTAAAAAAAGAACAGGAAATTAAACCCCAAACCAACAGAAGATGGGAAATAATAATGATTAGAGCAGAAATCAATGCTATCAAAATAAAAATTTAAAAAGAATCTAAACAAATCAATGAAACTAGGAGCTGGTTCTATGAAAGAATTAATGAAATTGATAAACCTGTAGCCAATTTGATCTAAAAGAAAAAGGAATGGACCCAAATAAATGAAATCAAGAATGAAAGAGGAGTCATGTGCCTGATTGGCTCAGTCAGTTGAGCATCCAACAAGGCATTAAGGAAGGGGCATTATGGAAGACGCTTGTGGGGTTGAGCATTGGGTGTTATATGTAGGGGGTTAATCACTGGATTGTACTCCTGAAATCATATTTGCACTGTATGCTAAGTAACTTGGATGTAAAGTAAAAATAAATTTTAAAAAAAGCATTTAGTATTTAAAAAATGAAGAATAGGTGCCAGATGAGCTCAGAAGACAGAAAGATCACTATATAATGATCTCAGTGAAAGTATAAAAAAATGTACTAAACATTTAAGTTTTAAACTTGATCACCTTATATTAAATAAAATTTAAATGGCTTGATTTAAAAAATTATATTTGACCATATCCTTCCACTTTGTGAAAATCCTGCTTATCTATTGATTTGAATTATAATACTCATATTCTATTACACCACATGCATATATCTGGAAAGATGAAGTTGGTGTTTTAGTAAAAAAGAAAACATATGTGTATATACCATATATCTACCATATATATATTTACATTTGAGAAATCCTGGAATAAACAAATTAAGAAGTTTTCATTGCAGTCAGATTTCTAAGAGTCTTTAGTTTGTAAATGTGGATGGAGACCTCTAAGAGGGGAATTGGGTAGTCTGGGCATTTCACCAAATATGAAATATATTTGAAAATCTGCCTTTTAGTCAGAATACTTATTAAAATCCTATGGGTAGGTAATCCTGTTCTGTATAACAAATGGCATAGATGGGAGCCTCCATGTTGGTCTAGACTCCTTAGCATGTATGAACTTCCATAACCAGACCACACCTTACCCTCTTTGTAATGCTCCCTCTCCTCCACCCAACCCTACATCCAAGACATATTTCATTTGTTGTTTTCCTTAAAAACATTTATATTTGTTTTATTTTATTTTTATTTATGTATTCACTTACTTCTATGGACCTCAAGTAAAAGTTGTTGGGCCATTCTCTCTTCTCATATAATGCAATAATAATAAATAGCCTTGTAAAATGTATATTTGTGCAACTGCATTTTCAGTTAATACAGATGTTATTTTACTAGAAATTTCATTTTGTATTCTGTTTTTACCCTTGACATTGTTTCAAAGTGGATATATGTTGGCTCATGTGCATTTATATTATTACTTCTAAATGCTCCATAGTAGCTCTTAGAATTTATTAAGTAGTCATAAATAATATTCATTCTCCTTCTATAAATGAGTACAGTGTCTCCAACATCTTGCTTAAAAAAACATAATAACATAAGCAATAATATCAGGTATATTGACTTACCTTGGTATGTTGTTGCTGGATCACAAGATAGATGCAGTCTATAAAGCTTCTCACTTTCAATATTTTCACCAGCATTTTGCTGTATCCACCTTTTGAGACCTTATGAATTTATAGTAATAGCTTAGTATTTATAATAGCTTACTGTTTCTGCACCTGAAGCAGGAATGCCATAGTTTTTTCGTTTTTGTTCTTGTTCTTTTTGCTTTTTATTGTTTTCTTGTTTTATTTTTACAGCTTGGTAGCAAGTCCTTGTTTGGTAGTGTGAGAAATACACTAGTGTTATGACAATTATTTTATATTAAATAATGGAGCTCAGTAAATACTAAAATTGAATTTGAAAAAGAAAATGTGTTGAATTGATCTAAAAATTCTGCTCTATTTTGATCAATGTAATAGTAATTATAGTTTTATAGAATAATTGACATTTTAACATTTTAAGTTTTTATCATAAATTTAGTTATGCTGATAAACTGCTTAGTATTTTTTAAAATTTATTTATGTGTTTTGAGAGAGAGAGAGAACATATGCTCATTCACGAGGGAGGGGGAGAGAGAGAGAGAGAGAGAGAGAGAGAGAGAGAAAGAGAGAACCCCAAGCTGACAGCACAGAGCCCCATGTGTGGCCAGAATTCACAAACCATGAGATCACAACCTGAGCCAAAATCAAGAGCTGGCTGCTGAACTGACTGAGGCACCCCATACCTCTGCTTAGTATTAATAGTTTGCTTATTCTGTTAAATTTTCTATGTTTATGGCAATGCCATCTGCAAATATTGACACTTTTTGTCTTTTCCCTATAAATCTTTTTTTTTCAAGGTTTTAGTATTTTTTTTTAAGTAATCCCTACACCAAACATGAGGCTCGAATTGATAACCCTGAGATCAAGAGTCACGTGCTCTTCTGAGCCAGCCAGGTGCCCCTCCCTATAATAATGGTTTGGGTTTTTTTTTTTTTTAATGTTTATTTATTTCTAGGAGACAGAGAGAGAGACAGCGTGAGCAGGGGAGGGTCAGAGAGAGAGGGAGTCACAGACTGAAACAGCCTCCAGGCTCTGAGCTGGCAGCCAGCACAGAGCCCAACGCGGGGCTCGAACCCACGAACCGCGAGATCATGACCTAAGCGAAAGTCGGACGCTTAACCGACTAAGCCACCCAGGCACCCCTGGTTTGGGTTTTTTTAATTAAAAATTTTTTTTTAATTAGAGAGAGATAGAAATTACAAGTGGGAGAGGTACAAAGGGACATAGAGAGTGAAAATCTCAAGCAGGCTCCTTGTTCAGCCCAGGGTCTGATGTGGGGCCAGATCCTACAACCCTGGGATGATGTCCTGAGCTGAAATTGAGTCATGTCTTCAGCTTCCAGAGCCACTCACACACCCCCACCACACAAATCTTATATCTTTGTATATGTTTTGCTTTTCCTTGTCAAATGGTGGTAGCCAGGCCTTCCAATATTATATTGAACCAGAGTAGTGAGGACAACCATTCTGTTTGTATTTCCGTTTAAGGGAATATACCTTTTAAACTCTTTATTAACTATTTCAATAGCTATTGAATTGGGATAGATTACCATTTATTAACTTAATAAGCATCTGTACTTATTAGTTTCTCTTTGTTGTTTTTTTAAAATATTAAATGGGTTATGAACTTGGACTTTTTTTATTCATCTATTGAAATCTTCAGTGATATTTTGTCTTTGACAGTCAAATAACATTAAGTTATATTCTTGGGATGAACCACACTAAGAAGTATTACTTATTAATACACTATTAGATTCCACTGATATTTCTATAAGGAAAATAGATCTAAATAGATCTTTTAATTCTTGGTTTATCTCTGCCAAGTTTAAAGATACACTGTCTTCTCTAGGCTCTTGCTTTATACTTGTGATATGATCTGTGTCTACTTGTCCCATCTCTAACCATACTGACTAACCCAAATAACTTGTTCTCTGTGGCATAGTTCAATAAATATTTTTCTACCTTTCTTTTCCTGAAGTCACAAATCATTAATTATTTTCACTTCGTATTCTTATAGCAATTTGAAAGTAAAAAAACCTATATGTCAAAACACAATGCTATGATTTAGAAAAGAAAAAAAAAAACTGTCATGTTAATGCAGAAGACTAGAAAGTCCCAAGGAGAGGGATTGAATCTTACCATCTTTGACCAACTCTTATGACATCTAGTATAGGGCTTATAATGTAATAAGAGGATAACAAGGAAGGCACATCCTTTTAAATTTGTTTGCTTGTATAAGAATTTCTTATGTTTATTTTATATACGATGTTTCCCTCCAGACTGATACCACTTTAATTCTATACACCCAGCATTTATTAAATGCCAAGCTCCTCAACTTACAGACAATGTTTATGCATACAGTTACAAATGTCATTGCCCCCATTTTAAGGTAATGATAAACATTTCAAACTGTCATTTAAGGAACATATCTGGGGGCACCTGGGAGGCTCAGCCCATTGAGCAGCAGACTTCTGTTCATGTTATGATCTTATGGTTCCTGATATCATGGTTTGTGAGTTCGAGCCCCTCATCAGGCTCACTGCTGTCAGCACAGAGCCTGCTTCAGGTCCTCTGTCCTCCTCTCTCCCTGCTCCTCCCCTGCTCATGCTCTCTCTCTCTAATATAAATAAACATTTGGGGTGCCTGGGTGGCTCAGTCAGTTGAGCGTCCGACTTCGAGTTAGGTCATGATCTCAGGGTTTGTGGGTTCAAGGCCCATGTCGGGCTTTGTGCTGACAGCTAGCTCAGAGCCTGGAGCCTGCTTCAGATTCTGTATCTCCCTCTCTCTCTGACCCTCCCCTGCTCACACTGTCTTTCTCTCTCTCAGAAATAAATAAAAACACATTAATAAAAAGTTGTTTAAATATACATTAAAAAACAAGAAACATAAGTGAATCCATCTTACTGCAGCCAAGAATAAACTAACTAATATGGAGTCTTTATTTTTCCTATTTCTAGAAAGATTAAAAAAAAAATAATCAGTGTGGCTAGATTTTTTTTTCTGCCTGAGGCTAATTATGTCACTTGTGTGCTTTATTGATTCAGGTATTGATATATAGAAGAATCAGAATGTAGTAACATTTTCTAGAAGTCCTTTATACACACCATCAGGGAAATTCTACGTGACTCTGGTTTCTGTTATCACTTCTGTTGTGGGTCATTAGAGGAGTCAGGATGTCTGTCTTTAATAACCAGAACCTCTCCTAGTCACCCCAGTTGCTATAAATGGCCCTACTAATCACATAGTTACTCAAGTCAAAAACTCTAGGGATCACTCTTATATCCATCTTTCCTTCACCTTACACATCCAATGCGGTTGCCAATACTTCCAGTTTTATATCCCAAATATGTCTGGACTCTATTTCTTCCATTTCTAATACCACCTCAGTAATCAAAACCAAAATAAGCTCTTGCCTGGGCTCCTGCCACAATCTTCTATCTGGGTTTCCTGCTTTCATCCTTGTCTCCTAAAATCCCTTTCATTTGAGAACCAGAGTGAACTTTTAAAATATATAATCCAGAATATACCATCCCTTTGCTTTTAGATCCTTTCACCTCTTCTTCAACAGACATGAAGTAAACCTGAGCTGCTTCTCTGGTTGACGAGAATGTGCATACCATGGTCGCTGACTACTTTTCCTCATCATCTTGTGCCACTTCCACCCTCATCCACTATGATCTATGCCTCTTTTTCATTTCTTGTATATGTTATTTCTTGTATATGGTTTAGCACAGCACAACAATGAACATAAGCTTTTCCATTGCTATTATCTTGGCAACTTCACATGACAACTCAAAGATTACCCTGTCCACTCCATGTAAAATATTTAATTTCCTGTCTACTTTGTGCTCTCTCATATCTTCTTCTCTTTCACTTTTTTATTTCTACTCATTTATATTTCTCTTATTTCACCAAATCTTTGAAGAAATAGACCTTCCTGTCCTGTTGAGTACTATATTCCCAACACTCAGATTTCTGGGAAATCCTAAGCAAATATTTATTAAATAAGTAAGGGTATTGGAAGTTTTGTCACATGGAGAATTCATATGGTAAAAAGCATTAACAGTAAAGTTGAGAGATTTTCTACCCCAGCAGTCATTACTTACTGATACTCACTCTCACCAGGATTCACTGTAACATATCCTCTAGCAGAATGCTATGCCTTGGTAGGGTTAGATTATTACTTCTCTATCTTTTCATAAAACTATCTGTTCATAAGCACCTTTTTCATAGCAGAGAGAAATCTAATGTTTTATCACTTATTTGCTTCTATAATTTATCCACTTAGACTCTGTGTCTTGGAAAGACAAGACAAGAGTTTCCTTATCATAGCACATATTTTGTAGAAAATAAATTTAGAAAATTTTAGAAAGGTATCTTTTTTAGTTTCTTTGCAGTATGATTATTTATAGTTCTGTCCTTGAGCCTAGATAATCCATTCACTTTTGCAACAATTAGGTTTCATAAATACAGAATTGTTCTCAGAATTTAGAGGTTGAATTAAGGGAGAAAAATAGAAAAGGATTAAGTGAAGTTGTAGTTAGGAATGCATATATTAGGAAGAGAGAATTATCCCACTAACTCCTAAATTTTTGTATTCAATTGGAATGTAAGTTTTTAGAATCTAGCTCATATTTGTAAAGAGTCATAGGATGGCCCTGGATATCTTTGCATGTACAGAGGGGAGCCAAAGCAATTAAAATTTACCTTCAGTGATCTCTCATTTTCTTTAGTTATATGCTCTCTAGTTTCATTGAAGCCTTTGTTTTCTACAGTTTTTCTCCTCAGACAGCATCCTGTGCTATTCCTTCTGACAACTCTCCTTCTGTCATTCGTGCATAATAATAGAGATAACTGTTATCTATTCATAAAGGTACCTACCTGCAAGAGATAGTACTTATACTCAGGACGTGTGTCAGATGAAGGCAGGTAACTCAAGCTGGAAGAGGAATGTCCCAGACATTGATTCTTCGAGCAAATGTCTATTAGCCTTGTGAGCTAAGTGAAACTGACAAAGTTTTGGGGGGAGTGTGCATATACACAAAAACACAACTTCACAATCCTCGTAATGAATTAGAAGACCAGAGTTCAATTCTGGTCTCTCTTACTTCTTATGTTTAACTCCAAAAAATTCCTGAAGATGTCTCTGAACCTCATTTTTTTCTCATGGACAAAACATGCTACAATTTAGGCAAACCTAAAGCATCCTTTGAGCACCCATTGTTTTGGTCTTTCTGAAGGTCCAAATGTTGTCATTAATCTGTAACTATAATCTTTTTATAATGTCCCCCTCTTAGTTTTGGATGTTTGAAAAGCTGTGATTTCTGTTCCACCGATTCTTTCATTCCCATCTTCTTTGAAAACTTCTCTATGACAAATTCCTGAGTGTTCTCACTTAGAGTTACTTAGCTTTCCCTCACTTCTTCCATTTCACTGTACATGACTTAGATTCTCTTTCTTATCATTACAATCTTTCCATTATGATTAGAGTGTTGTTTAATTGAAAGTTATGAGCTTTAATGTCAGACCAACCTAAGCTTCAACCTAGACTCAAAATACTATTTTCAGAATGATTCTTGAGAAAGAAAGTCTCAACAGTTAGGTTAGAAGCGATTCACTAGCTCTACTTTATAAACAGGAGAATCAGTTTAGAGATGCCATCTCATTTAATCTTGCTTTATCAAATATACAACCAATTTCCTGAGATGGGTGCTGTTCAGTACACATAGGAGACAAATTCTTTCCTTGAAGATACTCTATCCAGTCAGTGAGATTTTAAACTGCATGGTCCCATAAATACTAGGATTGGGTCAGAAATACTAGGATTAGAATATCTTTAAATTTTTTTTAATGTTTTTTAAACTTTATTTGAGAGAGAGAGAGACAGTGTGAGCAGGGGAGGGTCAGAGAGAGAGGGAGACACAGAATCTCAAATAAGCTCCAGGCTCTGAGTTGGCTGTCAGCACAGAGCCCGATGCAGGGCTCAAACCCACGAACTGTGAGGTCATGACCTGAGCTTAAGTAGGACACTTAACCAACTGAGCCACCCAGGCGCCTCTAGAATATCTTTAATATAAAGAATGTATCATATAAATAAAAAATAATATACCATGGAATATATAAATGTATGTTGACTAAGAAGAAAATAATAAAAATAAACATCTACTTTAATGACAGAGTTTCTGTCTTCTACAATCATCAAAAGGACAATGACCACAGTGACAACAGTATGTATAACACTGTTTGGCCAACTGAGTTACTCAGCAAAAAATCTTTGTATAGCAAATAAAATAGTGCTGGAATTAGGAAAATAAAAATATATTGAAAACTATTACCTGCAAAGTACATTCCACAATTATTTTCTCTGCAAAAACAGAATAATATAGGAACCTCTAAAATACAATGTGATGTATTTCATTCTCATCCCAGGTATTATGAGGCACTATTTTGTTCTCAAACAAAAACATGCATTTAAAACTGTTTATCTTCAATCTAGTTTCTTTCGAATTCAAGGTTAGTTTCAGAAAAATAAGAAGCTACCCTTCTAGGGTTTTGATAGCATGGGATTATGGGATGAAAATTACAAATATAAGATTAACTGCAATAAACTAATTTGGCATATGTGTGTGTATAAATATAAACATATATATGTGTGTATGTAAATATATAGCATATATTTATATTTAATATATAAATATATATAGTTTTTCCATGTTGATATTCATGTTTAAATTGTGCATTTATATAGCTTTTATAGTGATGCCCACTGTTACCTTATCTTTTTGACTGACAATGATGTGATTTCAGTCACGCTCAGCCTTTCCCACAGTGCCAGTGATGGGATTTTTTGAAATCTTATTACTGGTTGCACTGTCCTGATCTCAGATGGAACTTTCAATCAAAAAGGCAATCAGAATGTTATACATTCGTGAGATTCCCTGCAAAGCCAGTGATCGCATAATACAACTTGTTGGAAGGGCCTCCTTGCCCCTGGTCCTTATGTGGCTATAAAGAGTAATTGGCTACTTAGCTCTCAGCACCCGCTTTTCCATCTCCAAAATACAGCACAGACCAGAAGAGTCTCAGTGTAGAATCTGGCTGCTCCTAGGAGATTTCCAACTCTTATGCATAGACTTGTCTTACTTTAAGCATCTGATTAGGGAAACTCTCCCCAAAACACATTTGACTTTTTCTAAGCATCTAACTTTCACTGGTGATGCCAGATCTAAGTTTTATTTTCCATACACACAAGCACCTGCACATTTTTCCAAAGCATTTTCACTGTCAAGTTTATATTTCAGAAATCACAATTCTGTGCAGCGTGTCAATACTTGAGTATAGGGGCACTTGGGTGGCTCAGTCGATTAAACATCTGACTTCGGCTCAGGTCATGATCTCGTGGTTTGAGAGTTCAAGCACATGTCAGGCTCTGTGCTGACAGCTCAGAGCCTGGAACCTGCTTCGGATTCTTTGTTTCCTTCTCTCTCTGCCCCTCCCTGCTTGTGCTCTGTCTCTCTGTCTCACAAATAAATAAACATTAAAAAGTATTTTTTAAATACTTGAGTATAATTTCTAGCATATTTTAACCATCCTATTATAAACTATGTTTAATCTTGTAACTGTACTCTTAAAATATTACTGTAAGGAGTATGCTCTTAATATTCTATGGTAAACATGAATGGATATTTAAAAGATATTTTTGTAATGTGATTTGTTGGAATAGTAGAAAGGGTTGGGGCTGAATTGATTCCCCGTGGTGTCCAGTCACCCAGAGATGTGTCAGTTTCCCAGACAGGAACTTTGAATTGTGAGGTGGGCAGAGGGAGATAATTTTGTCTCGCTTGATTCCCACTCAACATTATTTGCTGTTAGGCAGAGAAACCTTGTGCAGGGGTGAGTTTTAAGAATGGAAAACAACTAATGCTTAGGACACAATAGAAACCTACAGTCACATTAAAATGCCTGTGAACTGAATCAGCATTTTATTTGAAAACTAACCACACATGTATATGAAAGACATATGTCAGTATTACTGCAACAGAAAACAATGCAGATATAAAAATACTTGCTGTGATAAAATTCAAAAAATGTATTATTTAAGGAGTTGAGCATGGAGTATTCAAATCTTGAAACAGGTTGGGAACCTCAACCTCTTGATTGAGGAAGTCCGAATAAGTCTATTGCTAAAATACAAAGTACTTAAATTGAGGTGTGTGTGTCCGTGTGCATGTGCACGCACTCCTTGGATCTTTATGTAAATTCAGGGTACTCTAAAAGTTCTATTGAACTTGTTTTTATTTACTTGATTCCATATTATGAAACCTTAAATGAGCTTTAAAAGCACAAAAATGCTAGTTTGGTGGGGGCATGGTAAATTGCCAAGATATTAATGCTTTCATTCTCCCTTCCTGGGCAAAGTAAACTTTGAGGTAAGTTTTAGGGAACTAGTATGCCAGACACCATCTCTTATCATCCAAAACCACCATATAAACTTTATCCTATTGATTATCAAGATTATAAGATATACATTTTATATTCCTGAAGGAAAGTGTAGTTTTCCCATCAGACATGTCTGTATGTAATCTATGGCACTTCATTGAAAAGTACACTAGAGATGCGTCTGTTATACAAGAAATAAGTAAAAAGGTAATGATTTCACCTTGGTTTAGTCAGAATATTACCACTGGTTACTATTGCAACTACTATTAATAATCTACATTCACTAAGTATTTGTTTTAGAGACTGTCAAGCTGTAACATAAAGTTACTTTGGACCATTACTTTTACCTCAAGAAAAAGTGTCCAGAAACCCCAGAGGTGTAAGCATGAAACATGAACTGTTCTCAGGCAACAGGCACTCGCTGAGTCAACTAAGTCCCTAGATAGTTGTAAATTCCAATATTCAAACATTTTGTTTCTGTCACATTGGAGGCAGTCTTCAGGATTTGATATCTTCAGTTTTCTAGCCGAAATCATGCTCTTCCCAGGCAACCCTAAGCCAAGGACTGAAATGGCACAGGAACTAGACCCCAACTATGTTTTCCCCAGTGAGAAAGCCCTCATCAAGCAGTCTTTCACTCAGAACCCATTTGGCAGAAGTTGATCAGATCTGTATTGCGATTTAGATCTCTGTTGCCAAATCTGCTTACTGATCACCTTCCTTCTATGGGTTTTAGACCTGTACTCCTTTCTGAAGTCTTTCCCTGCTTATTCCTGCTTCTTTTCTCTTTTACTCTTAACTCTGTTCCAGCTTCTGCTGCCAGGAGGACCCAGCCCGCACAGCTGGACTAGCTTTTCGGTACACTACGTTCCTTTAATGTCCCTGTTGCTGTGTGATCATGGCCAGGTTTTTTCTCTTGCCTGCTTCTTTATAATAAAGACTCTTACAAATAAAAGTGATAGTTGGGATGATTTAGTAGAACATTCTAGAATTCTAATTAGAGTTGATGTCTGTTAACAGGTCTTCATCTGATTAGGAAAAAAAAAGTGATGACAACAAAGGTATTTATAAAAATATATTTCACAAAGTAGGAAACAATACAGGAGTTTCTCTGAATACAATACATGAAGTAAATAAACAATATTGCATTAAAGCAAAGTAGAAAATTAAAATGATCTGCGTGTAGTACTTGATTTTTATCATACATTTTCTACTCCTAAATGGCAGGATTGTGTTACAAATTGAATATGCTCACATCTTCTAGCGCTGTCCTTTTTTGGAGTCTACGACGTTCTGTGCATCACCATGAGGATCAGGGAGAGAAGGGCTAAAAACAAAAGCAGTAAAATTATGTACAAACCAGTTTCTGCTCTAAAACAGTGGGGGCAACTTGAAGCGTGTTTACTGGGCAGGGAATTATGTAGGTATCTAAAAGTCTAGAGTTTAAATAGTCACATGAATCAGTATACTTTCAGATGTTTGTGCTTGTAGTAAAAACACCAAATACTAGGATTATGAACAAAATAGAAAACAGTCCAAAAGTTTCTCTGGGAAAATGCTGCTCCTGCCATCACCAGCCACAATAACACTTTCTACTCTAAAGAGACTCTTAGCTCCCCTTTTGATAATATTGCCTGCCATACTCATCTCATCAAAATGTACATGTATTAAACATTCATTGTATATATATATTTATATAAAACAATCTAAAGGATTATTAATGGATATAATTTAGTTTTTTCGTATAGTCCCTTAATCTATATAGATTACCAACCTTAATAAATAAAAGCATTAATGGACATCAATAAAATATTTATTTCGAGGATTAAACAAATAAATTCACGCGCTAGCAATAAAACCATCTGTCTTTATGTAGTCCGCTGTGTGATACGGTTTATCTTTGTGTCCTTGTGGAAGAAGATGAAGTGGAGGGAACGAGTAATCCTGCTTCCAGAAAACAAGCCTGTTTGAATGGGATTTCTCTCCTCCCACCACTGAGTTGGCAATCCCCACCCGGAATGGATTACGAACATGTGAATATTTTAAGGCTCGACACAATATTTAAAGATGCTATTCAGTCTCTGATGAGTGGGGCCAACAGTTATGTACAATGTGCGGTCACCGTACCGTATAATCTAGGAGGCCTCCCAAAACTCCAGAAAGTCATCACGTACAGCAGACCAAGTATTGCTTTATCATTTGTGGCGGAATCCTTATTGGTGAAGGGGAAAAAACCATTTGCATTTATAAAAATCCTTGCAGAAGACACATATCAGCAGCACATTTCTTGCAGGTCCATTTTTCTAAGAAAGCACCTTTTAATTTTGATTTTTTCCTCTTTTTAAACCATCTCTCTAAGGATTAGCCAGGATCCCAATCTTTGTCTGTGGTGGCTAGGTAAATATCAAATATCCAAAGACTTCTAGACACTCCACATATTTTAATTCACACTCCACAAGATTTATAACCTCCTAACATATACTTTTTATTATTAATTTTTGGTTCAACATTGAAATGTAGTTGAGTTTATAGATGATTGGTGCTAAACTTGCCTCTAAAACAAATAGCCACATTGGTTGTATCTAAGGGGTGTGACCCTAGAATATTACAGAATGCTCAGTTCCACTGATTAATTCATAATCCACTGTCAAGTTTCTTTGTCACTTTCACCAACAGAGTAGAGTTCTCCCAGTCTCTTAAAGCGGGGACCCCAGTCACTGAGGTAGTCAAAATTCTGGTCTGAGTCTGAGGTGGTGGACTCCAAGGAGCTGAGGGAGCCAGCCACCGACCCTCGGCCTTCATAGCCATAAATCTGAATGGAGTCATATGGCGGGGCAGTTGGGTCATTATCTGCCTCATGTAGCCGCACATTTATGAATTCATCGACATCAACACCATTCGGAACAGGAGCAAGCCCTTGCCTTGGCATAAACTGCAAATCTGGTTTAATATCCTTACGGGGTAAAAATCCATTAATTCCATCTGGGTTTTGTAAAGTTGCGATATCAAAAGCTTCTGTATCTTCCTCCCCTCCTCCTTCATCATCATAACGTATGATGTTTTCTCGTACATCTTCATCATCTTTAATAATTAACGGCTCATTTTTATGCCGCCGCAGAGTTACAAACAGCACCACGATGACTGTAGGAAAAATGTGAAATAACAATTAGCTCAACATGCAGATAATTTCACAAGCAACATGTTATATACGTTACGAGAGAGTGGCATTCTTTAGAAACTTACCAGCATATAGCCTTAATACCATTCACTTGGGAATTAAGTTAAACACCTTTCTGAAGGATGGGGATTGAATTCTGAGTGAATATTATTCCACGCTGCTTCTGTTTATTAAATGGTGATGAAGTTGGGTTAAAAGAATTAATCTGCATCTATCCATGGTGAAAGCTGCATGTAAAACTGTTATGAGCTCTAGAATAAATGGCACATAATAGAAAACAGCAAAGATAAAATAATTAACTTGCTGTGGCTCTTGGGGAGGCATTTAATATCCTTTGATTCTATGTCCTTCTTCGATAAAGAAAAAGGAGCAGAGTAAATCATATCTAGTATATTTTGTGTTTTATCAGCTCTTCAAGACTCTCTCCAATCAAATAATGCTCACTCACAGATGAAGTGATATATCAAGATGAATGTCAATCTGGCATAGACAATTTCTTATCTTCTATGAAAGCTGGGACTTCTCTATCTGGGAAAATAAGCGTAAAGGTGGGCAAAATGAAAGCAATACATACCCAACAAGCAAAGCCAGCCAAACCAAAGTAGGGTTCACAGGGTAAAATATGTCTGGAAGTAATGTTAATCCAGGCAGTGGGAGAACAGAAAGGATGCGACTGGAAAAGTAGTAACTGAAATAACCTTTATTAAAGGACAGGATAAGATATAACTTTCTTCTTGTATATCTTCCTCCTCTCTAATGTCATTTTTATAATTAGAAATTTTTAATGGAAAAGTTACAAAAAGTTTTCCTTCCTTTTTCAGTCTTCATTTGAATTTGATGTTAATATCAAGAAAAACATCTGAAGAACACAGTGTAATTTTGAAAAAAAAATGTTGTTTGCTTGTTTGTTATCTTTTAGTCTGACCAAACGTTGTGTTTGGATGAACTTAGCAACCCAATCTATACATTGTTTAGAGAAAAGAGTATTTTGGACAAATGAGAGCCTCCCATTGTGATAAACTGGTGTACATCAGATCTTCAGGCCTTCTTGTATAGTAGATGCTGTTGTAACCACATAAAGATCCGTCCCCACTTCCACCACCATTAGAATTAGCCTATCTTTTTGCTGGTGATGGGATTGAAAAAGGCACTGAATTGTCTTCTCCTTATTTACATGTTGCTCCTTATTTACAGTCATTTATGAACCAGAAAAATGGTGACCATTAAGCTATGAAGGAAATACGTACCTAGCAGCAAAATGATGCATGCTAATATGGCAATTAAGGCGCCCATACTGAGTCCAATCGGAAGGACATAAGCTTCAACATTACAAGACTGGACAACACCATCACTGCTGCAGCCACAGACCCGGATGGTCAGGGTGCTAGTGCTGCTCAGAGGAGGATTCCCACTATCACTGATTATGATTGGTAAAAGATAGACTTCTTGCTTCTGGCGGTTGAATCCATTATGCTTTGCCAAAATGCTGAGGGAATTATCTGGAAAAAGTGAAAATTACAATAGTTTGCATCATTTCCAAATGGCTGCCCAACAACACTTTTTTTTTTCTAGTTCATAAATCCTCTGCAAAACTCAAGACAACCCCAACTCCACTAGACCACTTAGATTCTTTCCCTCTCCTCCCAGCCCACTTCCCCGATTGGCATGGACCAAAACATCCATGCTCTAGCAGGTTTAATAAATGAACTAATGACATTTTACCATCACTTTGTAAATGCAAAGTATTTCTTTTATAAAAATAGTCTTCAAGTGTCCTTTCAGAAGACACAAAATAACCCATGTTTCCATAAATAAGTTCAATGTTTTTCCTCATTTATCCTGATAATACAAAATTGGCTGAACAGAATTTGACCATATTTGAAAGGCATGTTTGAGAAGCTCCACATTGAAAGATAGATTATATGACAATATGGCATATAAAATAACACATTTTGGTGCCTCTCACAGCTAACCTAAAAAGAGTCACTCATGCCCTTGAGCATTTAAATTAACAAAAGTCCCATTTACTGCCAATTGGAGGAGATATGCCACATATATTAAAATTCTGTAGAGAAGACCTATAGTGGTTACACAAAAAAGAATAAAAGTCATAGGAGTGGATGCTTCATTTTACATGTATCAGTCAATTATATGGAGAGATATATTGGTTATCTAGAGCAACATTTCAAGACATTAAGACATACTGAAGGGGACATTTCAGCTTAGGGTAAAACTTGTCAGTGAAGAGTAATTCAACCCACGCTAGCCCTATGGTTCTCAAAATTTCACCCCTCAAAATAAATTTCCGTGGTCATTCATGCCTAGCTTATCAACTATAGTCATACTGTATTTATTAATTATTAATGTTTTCTCATTTTGATTAATGAAAGATATATCTATTCAGAATGGGAACACATTATCCTTTTGATATTTTATTATTATTACTTTTTAATGTTTTTATTTCTGAGAGAGAGAGAGAGAGAGCGTGAGCAGGGGAGGGTCAGAGAGAGAGGGAGACACAGAATCCAAAGCAGGCTTCAGGCTCTGAGCTGTCAGTACAGAGTGCGACGTGGTGCTTGAACCCACGAACCGTGAGATCATGACCTGAACCAAGTCGGACGCTTAACCGACTGAGCCACCCAGGCACCCCTATACTTTTGATATTTTAGACAAAAGCAAATAAACATAATTTGGGTTAATGTGTGTAATATTATTTGAGCAAAAGGATTATTTCAGTTAAGATTTTTTTTCATGTATGGGCAAATTGGTAGACCCTAGAACACCGGGCTACCTCATTGTTGCATATTAAGTGGGGATTCCAAACCATTCGTGTCCAGTTCTTGGTCATCAGTGTCCTTCTGCCCTCTAGAACACTCAAGTACATGAACATATATTCCACTCAAATGGCTTTAAATAAATGTGTTATATTTTCTGTGCATATAGTGCTATACCAGAATTTTTAAAAAAGATAGCCATTCCCCAAAATAGATGTATAAATTATATTTATTTTTGTTTTGTTTAAGATATTAAATGTATCTGTAATGGCTTGCTAGTAAACAAACAGGAAAACATGCAGATTGAGTTACCATTTTTTTCTGAATTTCTTCTGGTTATACCTCATTATTTAGTAATTTGAATAGTGAAAAGAATTCTTTAATAGAGTTAAGTAATGATGTACCAAATGATCCAGTTATCTTTATTTCCAAGACCTAGAGGGAAATACCACTAAGCTAAAAAATGGGAGAACATTATCTCATAACAGATACAGAATATATAGTTTTATTTTCAGAAAATGTGTGACAAGTTGGAATATGGTTAATTAGTATAAGAAACATTTGTGGAAGATTTCACATACCATAGTTCAAAACAGAAGATGGGAATTGTTCTTCAAGATGCAATTAATAAAATTACAGGGAGGCTTTTGCATTTTTGTGGTTGACATTATTTATATGGGAAACTATTTTTGCATATCCTCTCTTTAAAACAATCTATAATGATAATTTAGAAACTACAGCAGGAATATTGCTCATTGTTGAAGAAAGCTATGCTCTTTAGAACTTATAAAAGCATTAATGAGTCCACCACTAAACTCATATTTTTTACTATTCCTGGCATATGTATATATTGTTCCCATCCTAGATACAGAAAATTATTGTCTGAGTAAAGGAAGTCTATGAGTAATTTTTGCCAAATTTTACCTGCTACATCCAGGCAAGTCAACTCCCTATTTGCCTATTCTTTTTATTTTTTTCCTTTTTTTAAAAAAAAACTACTTTTAACTGGTGTTTATATTTATTATTATTTTGAGTTATTTTGTTATGCCACATGAAATTTACACATTTAAAAAACAAGTATCACTAGTTTCACACAGTTCAAATTCCTGCATTTTAAATACATTTTTAAAAAATCTACATGTAGCAAATATCTTTTATGAAGTTGTGGTCAGTTTCTTTCTTCAACCAAACAGTGTTGAGGTTCCTCAAAAAATTGACAATAGAGCTCCCCTATGACCTGGCAATAGCACTGCTAGGAATTTACCCAAGAGATACAGGAATGCTGATGCATAGGAGCACATGTACCCCAATGTTCATAGCAGCACTCTCAACAATAGCTAAAACATGGAAAGAGCCTAAATGTCCATCAACTGACAAATGGATCAAGAAGATATGGTTTATATGTACAGTGGAATACTACATGGCAATGAGAAAGAATGAAATCTGGGCATTTGTAGCAACATGATGGAACTTGAGGATATTATGCTAAGTGAAATACATCAGGCAGAGAAAGAGAGATACCATATGTTTTCACTCATATGTGTATGAGGAGAAACTTAACAGAAGATCATGGAGGAGGGAAAGGGGAAAAAATAGTTACAGAGAGGGAGGGAGGCAAACCATAAGAGACCCTTAAATACGGAGAACAAACAGGGTTGATGGGGGTGGGGAAGAGGGGGAAATGGGTGATGGGCATGGAGGAGGGCGCTTGTTGAGATGAGCACTAGGTGTTTTATGGAAACCAATTCGACAATAAACTGTATTTCAGAAAAACTTACGGTGCCTTTTAATTTCATGAAAGCTTTAATTTAATATAGTCAGTTTTGTTCATCTCTTTTAGATTTGTGTTTCTAACCTGAGTTTTTAGAAGTGTGAATTACATAAAATATATTTATGTTGTTATCTTTCACATTTAAGTGATGGTATGGAATTGTGGTTTTTTGTTTGTTTGTTTGTTTTTCTTTCTGTACTGGTAATTGATTTCCCCAAGGTTAATTACTGAGTAACTTTTCCTTTACCCACTGCTCTTCAACTCTCAGTCTCTCACAAATCAATTTTTTTGTGCATCTTCATCCTTTTAGAGGCCCTGTATTATGTTCTGAATGCTCTGTTTTAATAATCCTATACCAATAATATGCTTTTTATGTATTAAAACTTCATAATAAATCTTGCTGTTTATTAGGCTAATTTCTCTTCCATCTTCTTCTTTAAGAGTATCATGGCTATTCTTGTTCATTTGCTAATCTCTGACACAGAATCAGATTATCAAGTTCCGTGAAAATCCCTACAAGAATTTTATTAGGAATTATATTAAACTATAAATCAGCTTTGAGAAAATTGGCATCATCTTTACCATCGTTAGTATTCCATTTAAGTTCATAGTTTCCCTATTTTCTTTAATATATATCAATAAACATGTTATTTTAAAATTTTACCTACAAGAGAAGTTCACATCTTTTGTTAGATTTATCATTGGTACTGTATGTATGTTGTTGCTCTGGTAATATTATCCTTTTAAAAATGCACTTTCTTATCACTTTTAATGATCAGTATATAAAGTGTAATTGTTTTATGCATTGATTTTAATTCTAGCAATCTTGTCAACTTTTCTTTTTATTTATAAAAAATGTATCTCATCACAGAATTCCACTTCAGCAAGACAATGATGCAAGGAGGTCCAGAGAACTGTTCCTTAGTGAAAATGGTGAAAATTATAAAAGGAAAACTATTTAACATCTCTGGAAATGGTCTTGGAGGCAAACAGCAAATGAAGAAACATTTATCCAAAAGAATCTACCAAAGGTTGGTAAGAATGGTGAGACTCATGTGTGAAGTAGAACCTACTTTCCATCTCTTCTCCTAGCTGTGTGAGATGGAAAATCCACTCTATACTGGTTCAGCCAAGAACACAGGGCTCCCTGTCCCCTCAGTTAAGACAGTTAAGGAACTGTCTTACAGTTCATACAGGGTGAGAGTAGCCTCATCTTACTCTATTATTGAAACTAAATTTTGAATGAGTGCAGCCAAAAGAGGGTTCCTTTCTTTCTCACAGCCCTCTCTTATGTGACAGAGGCTCTCCCTCGGCAGGGCTCCACTGGGAATATGGGGCCTCAATTGCCCCTGCCCTGGCCTATCAGGCAGTGGTTACACACTGGGAAGGGTAAGCCAAAAAACTTGAGGCTATTCCCCCACCCCCATGCCCCCAGCTCATCATCTAAAGCAGAGGCTTCATTCAGAGAAACCTATTACAGTTTGCAACTCAGCTCTGGAGCCAGTGGCTCACAGTTTGGGCTCAGTGGAGAAGCAGAGAACCCAGACAGAGATTGGGGGAGGAACATGCCCGGGCAGAACGCATCTGAAACACTAACTTAGAGAAATATCCTAGGAGTCCAAATTTGATTGGATTAGTCTGTAGAGCAATCTTGTCTCCCAAATTGAAAACGATACAGAAATCATCTGGCAGTTAGTGGGATTTAACAACTGGAACGTGGTCAGGGAAAGAGACAAAGAGAACCCTACCCAAATCACAGTCATTCTAGGGTGACTATAGGCATACCCAAGGCTGGGATCCCTTGAGGTGAAATATCAGTGGTTTAAAATTGCAGATGGGGAATAGACTTAATGAAAATATTCTAGCCAGGCCTTAAACAAAGAAACAAGCAAATAGCAATAACAAGCTCTCACTGGGGGGTCAATATCCAGAACTGCTATAATATATTATCTAAAATGTCCAGTTTATAACAAAAGATTACAAGATATACAAAGAAATAGGAAACCTATATATCACGGGGAAAAAAAGGAGGCAAAAGAAAGTGTTCATGAAAGCAACCAGATATTAGATTAAACAGACTTCTAAGAAGCTATTATAAAAGTGCTCAATAAACTATGATGAAAGAAAGAAAGAAAAAGAAAGAAAGAAAGAAAGAAAGTAAGTAAGAAAGAAAGAAATGTATGATAGTAATATATCAAATAGAGAATATAAATAGATGGATAGAAATTATTTTTAAAAGGATCACAGTGGAAATTCTGGAGTTACGAAGCACAATAACTGAAATAAAATACTAATTACTTTTTTTAATGGTTTTATGTATTTCTGAGAGAGAGAGAGAGACAGCATGAGCAGGGGAGGGTCAGAGAGAGAGGGAGACACAGAATCTGAAAAAGGCTCTAGGCTCTGAGCTGGCTGTCAGCACAGAGCTCGACGTGAGGCTTGAACCCATGAACCGTGAGGTCATTACCTGAGCCGAAGTCGGCACTTAACTGACTGAGCCACCCAGGCACCCCATAAAATACTAATTAGACTGGCTAAAGGGTAGATATGAATTGGCAAAAGAAAGTGTTCATGTACTTGAAGATAGATGTATAAAAAATATGCAAGCTGAAGAATAGAGAAAAAAAAGTGAAGAAAAATAAACAGAGCCTCAGAAAAATGTGGGACACTTTTAAGTGCACCAACATATGTGGAAAAATTACTAGAAGGAAAAGAAAAGAAAAGAATTGAAAAGAAAAGAAAGGAAAGGAAAATGAAAAAACAAAGAGAGTTGAAAATTTCAAGTTGAAAATTTCAAATAATTTTGAAAACATTAATCTACACATTCAGAAACATCCACAAACTCTAAGATGATAAATACAAAGAGATTCACAAGCAACATATCCTAGTAAAAATACTGAAAGTCACAGACAAGGAAAACAACCCGAAAGCAAGATAAAATTGACTCATCACTTCCAAGGGACCTCAATAAGATTAACTGAATTTTTATAGAAATAATGGAGGCCAGAAGGGCATGAGATAAAGTGTTTAGAGCAAACATTTTCCACCAAGGATCATATATTCAACAAAGCCTTCTTTCCAAAACAAACAAAAATATGAAATAGAGGCTTAGAAAGTAAATAAAAAGTTGAGGAAATTTGTCATCAGCAGACATGCCTTGTAAGAAATACTAAAGGAACTTTTTCAGACTAAAAGCTAATAACCTCAGATGGTAATTCAAATTCACATTTAAAAAAAAAAGCACCAGGAAAAGTAATTATATCATCATGAAAGATGGAATACATAATATTCTTTTTTCTTCACTGTTTTATAAAGCAATGTATAAAACAGTCAGTACGTAATATATTGTTGAGCATTTAATATTGAGAAATTCAAAAGTAATAGTTGGATGTTCCAGTGAGCTATCAAAAGAGTGCACACTAGAATTCCCTTTTACTGAGCTGAAATTGGATACCTTAGTCCTGTATTCAGAGGGGGGCACATAATCTGAATTAGTATCTCCTCTAGCTGGTTTAGGAGGAATGTCTTCTTTGATTGTTAATATTCAGTCTTTGTATCATTTAGAGCTGGTAGTCAAAAGACCTTCTTTCATAGAACATTAATACTCTTAGAAGAAAAGTTTCCTTTTATACATAAGCCAGTAAGCATTTGTTATAGACCAAATGTTTGTGCCTCTTCCCCCACCTACAATCGTTATCTTGAAGCCCCAACCCCCTGTCTGGCTGTCTATGGAGATAGATCTTTAAAGGAAATTAAGTAAGGTTTAATAATGTCATAGGGTGAGGCCCTCATCCTATAGAATTTATGCCCTTATAAGAACAGACACAAGAGAGCTTCTCTTTATCCACCCATTGGTGCACAAAGAAGAGGTCATGTGAACACACAGAAACATGGTGGCCTTCTACAAGCAGCCGGGAAAAGAGGCTTCAGAATGAAACATACCTTGCCTACCCCTTGATCTTAGACTTCCTAACCTCCAGAACTATGAGAACTAAAGGATGGTTAAGCCACCAGTTCACAGTGTTTGTCATAGCAGCCTGAACAAACTAAAATAGTATTGTAGCCACTAATTAATTCTGTATGAGTACTCCATGAAAACATCCAAATCTACCTAAGACATAGACTGTGTCTACCTGGATAATTCTTTAACTTTATTTGTGTAATTTTCCCACAGTTGTAACTAATTTCCTTCTTTCCATTTATTTTCTCTGTATTTTTAATAGAAAAAGAAAGGTCATTATTCATGTTATTATTTAAATATCTCACGTTCTTTCCACATTGTCCTCTTTTGTGCCCCCAGATAAAATAAGGCAGGCAAATTAAATTCTCTATTGTTTTACTGTTGTTCATCTGTTATTGTTGCCCTGATGCAGAAATTTTACTTTGCCCACCTCCCATTTATTTGAAATCATGGAGCTATGGCTTTTGTTTATTGTTTTACATGCAAGCAAAAGCAAGGAGCCAGAGTTAATGAAGGCACTTGCCAGACAAATATGTATGACAAAAGGAATAGATGAAGAGAAGATCACTAGTGTTTTGTCTTTTTGAAAAATATCTCCTGGCATTTGACTTGCAAATTTATTTCACATTTTCTTGGTCAAGTAAAATGGAACGAAAATGGCAAGAAGGTCAAAACAAAGGGAAAATGGCACTCTGTTCAGTAGGTATGGACAAGAAATTTAATTAAGTCCTTACTGTGTTTTGTCGGCTGTTTATTTCTAAAAACCTTGCAAAGCAATAAAGAAACCAAATCTATGAGCTTTCAGCAAATTAGATATAAATACATGTATATATAATACCAAATATGTGGAAATATAGAGTGAAGATCATATCATTTATATTTCATTTATACATTTTTACTCTAAACTCTAAGTCTTGTTGGAAACAATCAGGCTATAATGAATTAATAAAAACTAAGACTCTGTGAAGCCAATCTCCTCTATCACCATTATAACTTCCTACATAATTCATTGAAAGTGTACCAACACGCTAAATCTGCAACAAGCAACTGGATATTCTTAGCCACCTAATTAGATCATTTGTTACTTGTTTCCTTTTTCTTCCTCATTAGATTATCCACAATACCACCTGATGTCAATAATATCAATGTTTGTCAAGCATTAACTCATTATCAAATTTCCAAATATTTAAGAATAAAGTATATCTATCCCAAAGTAATGATCAAGGTTAATTCTGACTTTAGGAAAAAAACATTGTGAAATCTTTTGGAAGTTCTTAGAGTAACACCAAATAATGCTTAGTCAATAATTTGCAAGTACACATAGAATGAATTAACACTTTTTTAACAGAAAGACTCCTCTATAACCATGCAGCACTACAGCTCTATAAATATCTGCATTGTTTTCATTTTGCAGAGGAAATATACAGAATCTGGGCTATGCTTAGGCCCCATTAGTACCCTGTGAAAGTTATACATCTTCTAAAATTCCATAAGAAAATACATAAACTATTTTTAAATTGTTAATATAAAAGGAAAAAAATTAGATTATATGAAGATGGTATAGAATATAGTGGTCTGAATGGTGATGTCCATAAAGACATATCTAAGTTCTTTTTCTGGAAATCTGTGAATGTTACCTTACTTAGAAAAGAATCTTTGCAGATATAATTAAATTAAGTGCCTTGAGATAAGGAGTTCACCTGGGCTGACTTGCTAGGTACTAAGTTCAAAACATGTATCCTAATAAGAGTGTGGCAGAGGTAGATTAGATACAGAGTAAAGGAAGAAGTAATGTAACCACAGACGCAGACATTGGTATCATGTAACAACAAGCCATAGAATGTCTACAGCCAACAGAGAACTTTGAAGATAAAAAGGATGAATTTTCCTCCGGAATCTTTGGAGGGAGTATGGCCCTGTAAGCATACTGATTTTGGATTTCTGGCCTCCAGAACTGTGAGATAATATATCTCTGGTTGTTTTAAGCCCTACAGTTTGTGGTAATTTGTTCTGGGATCCCTAATAAACGAAGTTAATCAGTGGATCTGATTAAATGTGGTTTACAGAGGCAGGGAAGGGCATACTTATTCCCATTTTATGGATGAGGAAGAGTTTTTGACAGTCACTTGCTCAAGGTTTCTCAGCTGGCAGCTAAGAATTACAATCAAATCCAATGCATTTTCTACACTTTCTGTCATCTTAATAAATGTCATCCCAGAAAACAAGGGAAAATGAGCTCTAAGAAGTTTATATTAAAGTTTAAGGATAAGATAAAAAAAGATAAAGTGTGTGAAGGGAGGCTCTTCCATTCTATGACCTTTATCACAGATAAGGAAAAACTAAATGGTCAATGCCACTGTAGATGATAATTCAGCATTTTAGGAGGATCAAAAGGTATTCAGTACATCTATAGATCCAAATCCCATATCCTGAGAATCTACCTAACATAGCACAGTATACCATAGCATAACATAACCATGAATTAATTATCAAGAAGTGATTATTTTTGGTGCTAGAGAAAAACATAAGAATTACAGGTCCAAATTCTATACTATATATAATCATACTGTTCAAGGTCTTCTGAGTTTGATTATTTTTCCCTGTATTTATTTGCACACTTGCTCTTATACAAAATGCTCCATGAACCTTATGCAGATCACTTAATGGTTAGATGAAAACCAGATTTATCTTACTCCAGGCACTGGGGAGTGAGGGATGTAGACTAATACATTTTGTTTTAGGAGTGCCTGCATTAATTAACCTCTGAAAGTGAAAACTACACCAACAATCAGTTTCTATTTTGTTTGAATGGAAATTTTAAAGCTTTTATAAATATCAACATCTGAGAAAGAATATTTTTATCTATTTGGATTTATGAAGAATAAAAAAACATTTTTAAGTAAAAAAACCATTTTAACAACATTTAAATACAAACAAAACAAAACAAAGAAATACTAAGGCTCTTATTAGAATTTTTTGTGAAAATTTCAGAAAATACCCTCATCATGATTAAAAATCCAGACATTGGAAAGCTAGCATTGTCAGGAGAGTGACTTTTCCACCACATCTCTATTGATTGAGTAGACATCTCTAAGTATTTAAGAAACTGGGAGTCAGAGGTTAATTCATTTTGCACTGGAGCTGATAAATTTGTGCTCATTAACACACATGATATATACGGTAGTTGGACCAGAGACTAAGGCTGTTTCACAACAGCAGTTCAAGTGAGGTGTATATTGCATATAAGTTATTGAAATCATTAAATATAGTGAAAGGAGAGCTGAGGATATGAAAGAAAGAAATGACCAAAAGTAGTTTGTTATCTGATTAACCTGCTTTGATTTGAAGGAGGTCAAGTATCCCTGCAAATCTTAATTTTGTTAGATACCATCATCTCCCTGAATGTTTTGAATTTGCACATATACAAATAGGACATAAGGTGAAAACCACCAAAAATGGTACAAATGCACATTCCCGTGCTATCACCCATGTCTCTATTTCAATTTCTTTCAAATCTACATGGATACATTCACTGCATTCTGTCCTCAATTATTCACTGCCTATTGTCAGCAAGACATCACTGTGAGAGGAAAAATCCTCTGCATACTTTCCCCCAGCATGCTGTAAAATGGCGAGATATGATGGTTTTCTGTCTTGCGAATTAAACTATCCTTGGATGCGGAGATACTGTCTTCTTTAGTAAATGCAAATAAATCATTTTGTTTGTTATGTGTGTCACTATATAGAAGTCTCCATAGCAAGATGTTAATCCTTGTCAAATGAGCAAGTAGGTGGCCAGATTGAGGACGTGATTGCTGATCTTAAGGAACTTCTGACCCAGAAGGAGAGAGAAATATAGCATATGACTAGCCAAAAAATAGGTCAATTGGTGGTCTATTCTCTAATTGTGATCTCTGCCTTCTGTCTTAGCTCTCATACCCTGTGGTCCACTATGCCATCTGCACCTTGATTTAAAGTTCCATCATCATAAATACAGATGAGAGGAAGATTTAAGGAAGGAGGGGCCTGTGAGTTGGGTTTAAAGACAGCTGGTTTGTGAAATAGGGAAATAGAGAGGATGGCATTCCATCTTTTCTGCCTCCCTTTTGTTTAATAGCATTCGCCCTCAGCCTTTACGTCTAACCTCTGACAAAAAGAAAACTATGGGCTCAAAATGAAGCCATTATGTTAAAGCCCCACATCAGCAAATCAAGACTTGATACCTTAATCTAACTGCAGTTTCAGCTGCCCTACCCAATCTGGAGTGGTGGGGTCTCACTAGGACACAGTCAATAGTGAGAACACTCATGTTGCCTTAGAATGCCTACCAGTGCATTCTTTGCTAATAATTTCCTTTTTTTTTTTTTCTGATCTTCTCTGACTTTAAAAAACTTTCTTTACTATAGTTCATTAAAGCTCCTTTCTGTTTGCTACATAGAATGCTGCCCAATTCATTTACTCATTGAATAAAGCCAATTGGAGCTTCAGATATCCTTAGGTGAATTTTCTTTCTTTACCACCTCTTTATGAACTATTTGAATGTGATTCACTTATCTGATTTCAAATACAAGACAATATTTCTTTCTAAAATTTTACTCTATGTCTCTTCTGCTTACCTACTGAGCATATGCACCTGGATGTTCAGTAACACAAATTCAACCTTTCAGATAATGGAACTAATAATATTTAATCCATTTTTCCTCATTTAAAAAAATCCCTTTCTTGGTTCCATTCCTTGCATAATCTGTGGCTTTATGATTTTATAGGTCTCTCTCCTCATATCCAATAACCTCACTTCTTCCTTTTCATGTAGGGAAGTTCTGTCTACCTTTCAGTAACTAGCTGAAAATTTACTACTTCATTTATGAAGGAGGCAGTAGGAACAGCCTAGGGATTTGGGAGTATATAATTCAGAGATGTAATGGAGATTGGATTATAAAGAAATGTAAAGTAAATATAGTGGTTTTAATTGTTCTTTTGAGTAAGTACATCATAGATATCAGTGAATAAGCTAGTCACTTTGTAACAAGTCTCAAAATACAAAGCAGAACCTTGAGAAGTCCAAACCATACAGAACCGTACAAAACTAGAATGCCAGGAGGCATATGTCAGTAGTCTTATATGTATTATTGCATTAATTTAAAAATAAAGTGTCCATTATCTCCTAGGCTCTGATATACCTGGTCCATCTTGACATTCCATTCTTAAGTCCATTCAATTATAAACTTGAATCTGAGCAGATAATTCACACAAACAAAAGCCAACTCTAAAATTCAGTCAGTAATTCAGATATAAATATCTGCATGTGTTAAAAATGCCTGTTCTTGGATTTTACCCCAAATCAACTGAATAGGAATTTCCAGGGATAGGCCCTGGACATCTGCATTTTAAATAAATTGTGTTTGCATCAAAATCTCCTGGGATGCCTGAGAGCCATTCTACTCTGTTCTATTTCTTCCCTTAGGTGTTTGCAGTGGTTAATGGCTTGGCCCAAGTCCTTAGAGGCTCCACTGGGGAAACTATTACGCTCTGGGTTCTGTAATCCAGCAGGGGCAGCAGCTGATAGCAATTTCCCTGCATAATTCCTTCTTTTCTGGCTTAGTGGTAAAATAGCTGCTAAAAACGAGAGGGAAAGATGCAAGAAAATGTGGCATCCTACAGTGAGCTGAAGTCCAGTGTTTGTCCTTGAATCATTTTAAAGTTTAATATGTTATATTAAAACAGCTTGGCTAAACATATATCTTTGGGCAGAAGTCTTAATATACAGTGAAGGTAAGAGGATGGAAGGCAGTTATGTAGATAAAATTATCATTCAAGCAGTGGTCACATTATCATTCCTCCCAGGTTGCTGAGAATGGCACGTGCTTTTGAATCTTAAAATCCACATTCTGTATAGTATTGGAAATAGTACTGTTTTGATCATACATAAATGACTTTACATTAAAGGTCAAACTGATTTGCTTTTCCTCAAATTCACCCACATATTAACAGGTTAAAATACAGATGGAGGGAGCAGAAATAAAATGATCGAAGAAGAAGATACCTGTGTAGGTCACCCTTGTGATTGAAATAGAAATCACATCAAACTCATTCAAACTCTTTTTATTGAAAATGTAATCTGATAAAATTCCCTATTGTTATACACTATAGAGAAATCTGAATACATTTTGAAGTCATGCATGATTTCATTTTAATACTTTCTTTGAAAATAAAAGGGATTTTTTTGATGAGTCTTTTAAAATATTCTCAAGACGATATTTGATTTTTCAAGCTTGCCATCCCCCATTGACAATGGATGTGTAGTATTTTCTGGTACTGGGCAGTGATATAACGATCCCTACTATCAAATACTCCACATTTTGGCACCATAAGGTTATGCTTAACAAATAGAAGTTTAGGGGGATTTAATCCATTTTCAACATTCTAATTCTTGAATAGCTTATTTTAAGGTATAATTTCTTTAGGGTATTTCAGAATTTTTCTGAATATCATATTAGATAATATTCAGCTTCTGGAATCATTCCTAATTGTGTTTGCACCCAGATTTCATTACTTACCGGGTTTCATTTTAAAATACTTCCCCAATGGTCAGAGCAAATACTTTTTATTGTACCCAATTTACTAATTAAAAAACCAAGAGTCAGAAGATCTTTGAGGAGTAAATGTGTTTTTCTTCCTGTGGTGTATTTTCAGGGTATATCATGCATAAAGTGTTTAATAAAACTTAAAATAATAGTGGTTTTTGTTAATATATATAAGGGTACCAGTTACCTTAACTTTAAAATGAAATGAAGATTTGTAATCTTTTAAGAATATTTGGATTTCATAGTTTTATACTTTAGAAGGAATTTCTATTTGCAAATCTCAAAGTTGGAATATAAAGTAAAACATAAAGTGAAGAACTGTTGACAATAAACTATTTGTAAAAAAAAAAAAATAAAGAACTGAGAAAATACGTGTTAAGGATGAAAATTTCAGGATGTACATTGAAGAAGAGTTTCCAGGGTAGAATATGATGAGGTTCTCCTAGATTCCAGATGTAATATAAAGTGATTTCCAAGGAAAACTTCCACTTTATTAGTATTAAAAAACAGTCATCGGTTTTAGTAATCCAGATATCGATTTAAAACTGTATCTTAATCAAAAGGAAGCCCAAGTGAACTCACAGCTTCCTATGTAATCTAAGAAAAAGCCAAAAATCACTAGGAAATTGCTACAGTTCTGAGCTAGGTTCAGAAAATGCATTGATGACAATTCCTAAAGAGAAGACTCTCCAATGAAAGTTTACATCTCACATCACCTGTGTCTAGTATTAGATTGTGTACACAGTAGGTGATATTAAATTGCATAGTTCTTCTATTTTATCTTTAAGCCTTTTTTAGCACAAGATCATTGGTACCATTTGAAAGATTTCTATCTCTATTTTTGTCTTGAGGCCTCTTCCTTCCTTCCTTAGAGTATTTTCTCATGTATGTGTTTCTACTGACTGGGAACACAAATATTCCAACAATTAAGGGGACAATTTGAGAATTCTCTAGGCAGCTTGATCCATATCATTTTAGGATGCATTTTATCCATAAGTAAAGAGCTCACTTCTTTCTTTAAAATGGTCTGGTTTATGCAGATTCTTCTTTCTCCAACTATAAATCAAGATTGTTCTAAGAAGAATATACAACACATCCCCTACTTTCAAATGGAATGATATATCTATTATATATTTCTTTGATGTTGCTAGCCTTGCATTGCTATTTATTCTTTATGTTGTTATTGTACCAAATAAACAACTATGACAAGCATAACCCATTCATATAAAAATTTTACTCTTTCTTACCTAGGAATATTTAACTCAACTGGATTATTGTCCTTGGAAGAAATTTGGTGCAAATTCTACATTATTGGTGAGTCGTAATGATGAGACATCTCATTTTAGTATTTAAAAAGTACTATTCAGTGTCATTTGAAAGCTCCCAATTTGAGAAAAGTCCAAGGAGAAAGTAGTAGTCTCATTACGCTGAAGACACAAAGATGGGTTTTGGATTTGTAGGAATAAGTACCAGAGAAAAAGAATATATACAAAGAGAGAGCTAAGGAAAGTGATAAAAAGGGAAAATTTTTGAAAAAAAAATTATAAAAACCTTTCATTTAAGAAAGCTGTGTTAATATTAGTTATACTAATATACTAAGAAAAGTGGAATGCATATTAGTATCAATCAAAATAAATTTTAGAACAATGGAAATCATCAGTGATAAAGAGGGCTATTTCATAGTAATGAATAGGACAATGCATAATATGTGATAATCAAATATACCTTCAAAAACACATAGAACAAAAAGTGATAGAACTGAAAGTAGCAACAGACAATTCCATAATACTTTAAAGTTTTGGAAGGGAGGGGCAAGATGGCGGAGAAGTAGGGAGCTCCGTACATTGCACTCGCCCCCATATCTTGCACGGAGAAGACCTGAAGCCATAGGAACCCTTACAGAATCCAGGAGTTTGGGAGGAAAAGGAGACAGAGTCCACTGAGAAAACCTTCTAACCTGAGTGTGAACTGGAGAAGATAAAATCGGGCCGGGACCAGAGATGCAGAGGGATGGGGGTGATCCCCCTCTGTGGGGAGTGAGAGGGGAAAGAGAGAGGCTGAAACTGCTCAAGACACAGTCCCTGTCACTGGGGAACAGAAAAACCTCCACTTGGGACACAGAGGGATCTGGTCTCTGGCTCTCCAGCTGACCCTAAGTGGGACGCAATTGTCCCAAACAATCCCAGGGAAAACAACTGCGTGCATGCCAAATCCCTGCACGCCAATTGCCCACGCGCCAACTCCCTGCGTGCGCCAACTCAACCTGGAGGCGCTGTGTGCTGACCGTGCCTTTGTGCTTATGGCTCGGCTGGATCCCTAGAGGGGAGGCAAAGGGCTTAAAACTGGGAGATTTGCCCATGAGTTCGTGTTTCAGGTGACAAGACACAGAGGGACCCAGTTTCCCGCTCTCCAGCGGACCCGAGGCAGGAAGCATTCCCAGGGGACCCCTGTCCTTGCTCGCCACCCTGACCTAGAGGAGACTGGAGCAGCGGCTTCTGGTTCAATCCCCAGGGGGTAGGCAAGAGGCTTGGAATTGCCCTGAGGGGATCGCCTGCGAGTTTGTGTCTACGGCAATTTCAGTGGTGCACGCAGACTGGGAATTGGAAATGAGGCCTGGCCTGGGATGTAGAGCGCGACCCACCTTGGCTGTGCCCCAGGCATGGGGAGTTTACACACCCAAAAAAGTGTGTTGCAGTGATTGGTTCAAGAAGGGACTGGAGGGCCTCCACTCTTCTCCCCACAGGCCCCAAGGCCGAACTCCCGCCTAATGCATTGGATCAAACCACACCCATCCCTGCTAGAAAGCTGCCCTCCTCCCCCCACCTTTTTTTTTTAATCGGAGCACTGACCTGATTAATTCTGGTCACTGGCTTGCTTAAACAGTCACATTTAATCCATTCTGTAGATGTAAATTCTACACCTACCTACCTTTTCATCTCTTTCTCTCAGGACTGATCAGACTATATAGTTTCTCTGGATAACACCAGCATCTTTCTCTCACCTCTTCAACCATATTCCACCCTTTCACTCTTTGAAAAAATCTTCTTATCCCTTCTGCCTGTTCATTCTATTTCCAATTTTGCCTCATCCCCGCCCTGTCATCTTTCTCTATGCTCTTCAACCAACACTGCATACACCTGGCTATTTAATTGTAGCTGGGAGATCTGGTTACATGCTTTAAACTGTTCTTTGTCTATCGGCTTCCTTTTTCCATTTTCTTTTCTTCTTTTTGACTTTTTAATATACTTTTATTTTCTATTATTTGCCTTCCCTCCTCCCTCTTTTCTCTTTACTTTTTCGTTTTCCCTCTCGGTTTGTGTGTTTGTTGGATTTGTCTGTGCATTTGTGTGCCTCTGTTCCCTGTGTGTTTGTCTGTCTGTTTTCTTCTCCAGGGCTACCTCAAGAAACAAGCCAAAGTACACATGGTGGACAGTCCCAAATACCACTACGAGTAGGAAAATAAAATAACCAAGGTCTCAACAAGAGAGACCAAGAGATACTATTCAAAGAACACTTTCTGAAAGGATAGGCCCTGGACAGCCAAAGAGTCTTCTTGGGTACAGCAGTGCTCACAGGTGCAGAGAGCATAACAAGTCTTTAAAACTAACAAGAGATAAAAAGATAACCAAAATGACAAAACGAAAGAGCTCTCCTCCAAAGAAATTCCAAGAAGAATTGACAGCTAAAGAACTGCTCAAAACAGATATAAGCAGCATAACTGAACAAGATTTTAGAATAATAATTATTAAATTAATTGCTGGGCTTGAATAAAGCATATTGGACATTAAAGAAACTATGGCTACATACAACATGGATTTTAAAAATAGTTATGATGAATTAAAAAATGCGATAAATGAGATACATAATAAACTGGAGGCGTCCAATGCACGGATTGAAGAGGCAGAAAGGAGAATAAGTGATTTAGAAGACACCATTATAGAAAAAGAAGAAACTGAGAAAAAAAGAGACAAACTGATTCAGGAACATGAAAGAAGAGTTCGAGAGCTCAGCGATACGGTCAAACGCAACAATATCCATATCATAGGAATCCCAGAAGAGGAAGAGAGAGGGAAAGGTGCTGAAGGAGTCCTGGAACAAATTATAGTAGAGAACTTCCCCAACCTGGGGAAGGAAGTAAACGTTGAAATACAAGAGGCACAGAGAACTCCCCTCAGACGTAACTTGAATTGATCTTCTGCACAACATATCATAGTGAAAATGGCAAAATATAAGGACAAAGAGAGAATTTTGAAAGTAGCTAGGGACAAAAGGGCCCTAACATACAAGGGAAACCTATCAGAGTGGTGACCGACCTATCTACTGAAACTTGCCAGGCCAGAAAGGAATGGCAGGAGATCTTCAATGTGATGAACAGAAAAAATATGCAGCTAAGAATCTTCTATCCAGCAAGCCTTTCATTCAGAATAGAAGGAGAGATAAAAGTCTTTCCAAATAAACAAAAATTGATAGAATTTGTCACCACTAAGCCAGCTCTACAAGAAATCCTGAGGAGGACTCTCTGAGGGAAGTGTTGCAAGGAATGAAGATACCAGAGACACCACCACAAGCATGAATCCCACAAAGGACACAATGACTCTAAACCCACATATTTCAATAATAACACTGAATGTAAATGGGCTGAATGCTCCATAATACTTTGAAGTTTTAACACTCCTTTCTCAAGTAAGTGATACAACAAATAGGAAGAAAACAGTAAAGTTACAGAATAGCTGAACCTGATGGTTTTATTCTACAAACTGATTTAACTTATTTGTCATTTATAAAAAAATGCATGCAACAACAGGAAAAAAAGATATATATATGGAGCAGCAGAGCACCAAATATATTTTAATTAACCTATAAGGGAAAATTCTTAAGAACATTTTAGCAATTTGAATACAGCAATACGTAAAAGTGATACTGACACTACCAGTGGTGTTACCCCTAAAATACGGTTTTGTTTTTCTCTTAACTTTGAAAATCAGTTGCCAGATTGATAGAATAAAGGAGAAAAACCACATGATCATTTCAGTAGATGAATTTGATAAAATTCAACACTCATTCATGATAAAAACTATCAGAGCTAGCAGTGAGTAGGGGATTTTCCTCAATCTAATGAAGGCTATTTTTTTTAAAAACCTGGAATTAACATCGCATATAATATTGAAAAATATGAATAGTTTTTCCCAACCATCAGCAACAAGCAAGGTTGTACTCTTTTGTTTTCACCATTCTGCTACAGGCTCTAACCAGGAAAATAAAAAATAAGACAAGAAAAAGAAATAAAAGATTATAAAAGAAGACAAAAACCTGCCTTATTCACCAACAACATAATACTGAACACAAAAACTCTAATTAATATGCAGGATATTTTCGTAGTTCCACAAAGTGCCCTTATTGTCTGGTGGCATGTTTGTGCAAGGGATTGACTGTAAAGAGAGATGAAGGGACTTTCTGGGGTAATGAAAATGTGATAGTAACATAGGTTCAAGCATTTGTCAGACTTTTCAGCCTGTGCGCTTAAAATAAGTATTTATTGCAGGTCAGTTATATCTCAATAAAGATTTTAAAAATTCCCAATTTATTTGCTTTATAACATCTGCCTCCCCTGCACTTAGTTTTGCATAGGAGTGGAAGGTAGCCTTTCCAAAGTGGGATATTTAGTTGTCTTCTTTCTCTATCCTTCTAATAACTTTTTCAGTCAGATGTCTACTGTACCTGATTGTGATGGCTCCATGATCTGCCTAGGGACACATAGGTCAAGGGAAAGGGTAATACAGCTCTAATCTGTCGCTGGTACCCTATGAGAGGGAAATAGAAAGTGCTGGCACTTTTGCTTATTGGGATTTTTCATGTGTTTTTCAGAGGCTCTCCCACTGGCAGCCCTTCTGACTTTAATTCATGTAATGAAAATGGTGCCTTCTTCTAAAGTTCTCAGCTCATAGACTTAGCCTATTTGGGTCCTTCTGTCCACCCAGGACTTGGAGTTCTTTTAAGATGATTCCATATTCAACCGCCACTTTATATAATTTGGAAAATAACATCAAGTATCAGTGGCTAAATTGCAACAACCCCCAATCCTGGAATATTAAACTGTGGTTGGTTTTCAAAATGTAGTTTGGTATGGCATTTATGTCTCCATATCAGCACATCTGTCTATTACTTTTTAGATGATAGAACCGATTTAAAATGAGATGGTGGTGACTATTGTGTAACTCTGTAGATTTACTAAAAATTATTGTACTATAAAATGGGTGGGCTATATGGAATGCATATTATATTTCAAAAATCTATTTAAAGTTGTGAAAAAGAAAAAGGATACTCACATTTGTATTTGCATTCACATAGGAGAGCCACATATGCTTTCTCTTTGAAGATTGAAGAATAGTTGCAAAGACGGTTGTGACCCTAAGACCTAGCTACAAAATGTTCCTTTGAGTAATGCTGTTCATGTATTGACAGCTGACAATATTTGGCTCCTAAAATTAGGGAAATCTCATGTGGTAACCTGGATGATCTACTGGTATGTGTAATGTCTTGCAAAAACTGTAGAAACCTTCATTGAATCTCTGGGAAAATAATCGCTCCAAGTAAAGAAGGATAAGCTCCTAAAATAGTCCACATTAAAAAAATTGCTATTCACAGAATTCAATAAGTGGATTCTGCTGTTTAACTTGCCCTCTATAACAAAAGAGAGCTTATTCACTGTTTTTTTTTTTTAAGTTGTGAAAAGTGAAATCTAAGCCAATCTTCTGAAAAGAGTTACAGCATTTTCCTTTTACAAGAAGCCATTTAAGACCAAAAACAATTTCTGTGGACATTTAACAGCTCATTAATTTTTAGTGGTCAGAAGCAATGAGAGTTTATTTATTAGGAAAAGTAACTTTATTTTTTAATTTGAGATGGAAAATATTAAAAACCTACAGATAAATGAAACTGGTTCCAAAAGACTCTCAAGAGACGTCATATGTGGATTTTCTGCTAATTGCTCTACATTCTTACTTTAAAACATGTATTTGCCAAGATGTCAATACTCACTGCAGAAGGTAGAAGTAATACTTAAATTCTTGTGTTCCTTTTGTTACCATGTTTTTACAATTGAACATTTTTCAGGTTTTCCAAAATTTCCTCTTACAATATCTCCAATTAAATCCTCCAGTTCATTACAATCATGGTATTTTTTTCCTTGATTACTCTTCTCCTTTCCTGTAACCCTTATATTAAAGACAAAGGCATTGAAAGAAAAATACAACAGATGTGTTTTTGCTGTACATTTCTTTCAGTGTAAATTCTTGTTCCTGTCCAATAAGCCAATAGAACATCAGTAATGATCCTCCTTAACTTTTGGAACAACGATTGCCTATCCGTGTACTGGCTGAAATGGGAGGTATGCCCAGTGACAATTAAAAGTGAAAATAATTTAACATTTGCCAGTAATAACTAGTCTACGTTAAGCTATTCAATCTATGTACAGTATACAAAAAGCTGTTCTAATAAAAAAGAGCCTATATAGAATATACTAAAATATTTACGGGAGCGCATCCATGGCTCAGTCAGTTGAGCGTCTGACTTTAGCTCAGGTCATGACCTCATGGTTCATGAGTTCGAGCCCTGATTCATACTCTCTGCTCTCAGTGCAGAGCACACTTCATATCGTCTGTCCTCCTCTCTCTCTGTACCTTCCCCACTTGCATACTTTCTCTCAAAATGAAGTAAACATTTAAAAATATATATTTATGGACAAATGCTATCATACATGGGACTTGCTTCAAAGAAATAGAAGTGGGGAAAGTGGTAAGGAAATAAATGAAATAAGCTTGGGCATAAGGTGGCCATTATTGAAATTTAAGACATGGGTGTGCAAGAGCAGTAAGATGTCTTCTTTTTATAAATTTTTAGTATTTTCCATAATGAAACATTGAAAAATAACCTAGGCAGGTATTTTCTAATTACATCTTTGTTTTTCATTAGCTCTGTGGACTTAGACAAGATGTTCTACTACCTTGAATCTTTGTTCTCTTAATTGAATGATGGAATAATAACACACAAACTGTAGGACTATTTGTAAGATCAGAGATCATACTATAGATGTAAAAAAATAGAGCACAGGGCAAAACCTAAAGTCAGTAAATGGTACCCATGATTTAATTCATGGGCCTTTGGAAGGAGTCAATTATACTTTTAAATGAGAATCAGATGATATAATGTATGTATATCCCCAAATACAGTGTCACACTGGTAGTCACTGATGTATAATTTGGATTTCCATCTCTCTTTGGCATGCTGTAACCAGACAGTCAAAGATTGTCTGAGCAGCATATTAAAAGACATATAGCCCTTAAAAGATTCACTAGTTGGGTTCTTTAAAAGTATTAATGGACATTGGGGACATTAAGTATTTTTTCTGAGGTGCTGACTCTAGATATTATTCATTCCATCATGCATTGCATTCATTCATATCTTTGTTGGGTTCACAAATTTCTGGCTGTCCTCCCATTAAGATCTTAGAGATAGAAAGTTCTTGAAATCTGCTTGATCTTGCTGCATAGCTGCAATTTCTCTGCAAAAGGCATTATTTCAGTGACCCTCATCCACTGGGAGGAAGGATAGGCCCTGCAGTTGGTAATTGTAGGAAAGCCAGCAAAACACAGAGCCAAGTGATTTTAGAGGATAGCTTCCCTCCAGGGATAGACCACCACTGCACCATTGGTGTTCAGCAGAGACAGTGCCCATCATCGTGGAATTATATCTTTTCCAATGTTTATCCCTCTTCGTTCCCTGCAAATACATGACAGTTTTGGGAGGCTAAGCAATAATGCCTTCAGAATTTGAGATCAATTTCTGTGATTAGAAGATCAGTTAAAAAATGGAACTCAATCTAGTAACAGATTATTGCAGTGTGATAATAAAGTGTGTGTAAATCATGATGTTGCTAAATCTCAGGTGATTTACTCTCCTCCATTTGCCGGATATTTGTTGTAAAGAACTCTGTGGAAATGTTTCCATGGTCTAGGCATTGTAGATAGAGCAATAAAAAGGTTCAGATGCTTTCATGGAACTTCTCATCTAGAAGCAGACACAGTGAAACAACCATAATGACAAATGCAGAGATCACATGCCTTTCTTTAATCATAATTGTTCCACGTGCTAGGTAATAAGGGAGCCAGGTTACAATGAGGGGCTATAGCAAGAGGCATTGAAGCCTATCTGAAGTCTAATGTATCACTCAGACAGGGGGCCACTTCTCTGACTGCTTGTACTCAGATTCATTTCCTGACAATTGCTCTACTCTTTACTGCAACAGGTGCTGACCTAACAGTTCCTGTGTCATCCAGGTTTGGCTGGGGTCAACTAATGGGAGTCATTGGCTGGAGATGATAGAGTTGGAGAAAAGAACTACAAGTTATTCATCTCTCTTCTGGCTCAAGGTGGCATTGCTATCATCAGCCGAACTTCCTTGGTGGCTTCAGTCTTGCCACCTATGGCTCCTTTTGCATTCCTAACTTTTCTGGTAAACTCTAGACCCCAAGTTCCAGTAATTCTGCATCTTCCCTTTGTCTCTCAGCTTCTTGATTGTAATAACGTCCTTCTGTTGCCAATCTTTAAGTTGTCTTCCTGTCTCCTGTTTGGCTTCTTACCATCTCCCATCATCTCTGTCACCATTGCCTCACGTTAAAATTTCTGTTTTAAATACTTAGAGTGGTTTCTGCTGTTTTGGTGGATATGTGGTCAATACACTGTTTCAAATTGGAAACAACTTGAAAACAAAAGATTTGTCTAGGGTCCTATCTGGAAGGAAAAAAAAGCACAAAATAACAACAACACAAACTACAACCTCTATCCAACTTAGTTTGGAGAGTAGAACTAGGTGCAAGGGGTTGGCCAGTGAGGTATCACAGAAGGTGAAAATTGCTATGGAAGAAAACAAAGCAGATCTGGGGAACTGAGGAGAGTAGACAAGAGCATGCTCAGTCAAGGCAACATTTGAGTGGATTTGAGGCAGATGATGGGGAGTCAGCCACATGGGTACTTGAGCCAGAGGGAGGGGAGAGGACAGTGTGTTGAGAGAGGGGATAGTAAGTTCAGTGACCCTCAGGTGGGCATGCCTGTGATAAGTGCAATGAGCTCAATAAAATGTCAGTGTGGCTGGGGGTTCGCTGGAGTGAAGTGAATCACAGAGAAGATCAAGTCAAAGAGATAAAGAAGGGAATTTATGTTTTTTTAACATAATTTCTATAAGACCTTTTAGAACATTGAGATTTCAGTTTCCTTTTATATATAGTGGGGATAATATATCTGACTTCACATTCTAATACGGAGGATGACATGACATAGGGCATACAAAGTGCTTACCAGAGACTAGACACATAATAAAGATGTCTACCATTATTACTATTGTTGTTTTTGTTACTATTACTTATCTTCCTTGTGTTTTCTCTTCTGTCAGTGAAGATGATGAGTCTGTCTCCCTTGCTCCACACCCATTTACCTTAGAAGATGATTTTTGGCTTTTAGAATCAGTTGCTCTAAACTAAAAGCATAACTTGCTCTCTCACCTGAGAAAGAAGCTAGCTTAATTAATTTCTACTGTGTTCATTGGAGTCAAATGGTAAATTCCTTTGAGGGAAGGGGTTATGTTTTAAATGACTTCATGTTTGAATATCCTAACACTGAGGCTGTAGTCAAGCTTTAATGTGTGGAATGAAAGATGAATGCTCTCATCCTCCCAGATTATCTAATTTGGGGCAATGAACATGAAGATGCCAGTCTTCACTTACACATCACTGAAGCAAAAATGTCTTATTCACATTGGGATATTTCTATGTCTGCGAATCTGATTTCTCAAAGCCGAGGTAAAGGCACATCTATAAACACCAGGGTAATCTGAGTGTTTAGATAATTATTCAAATAATGATCGCTGTTCATGCAGGAATGCATCCATTCTTCTCACTCCATTCTTATGACAGCAGGATTTTTTGTTTGCTCGAATCACTCATTTTACAAATTTATTAGTCATCTGCACTGTACAGGGCACTGTTCCCAGCACTGATTGCCTCAACTATCCATTTGATTTTGCCTGTGAAAATAAAACCAAAGAGATGCTGGAAATCCACTTTCTCATTCCAGAGTTCTTATTTAAAAAAACCAGCAGTTGGTTTGTGTTCAAGTGTTACTTTGTAAATGCCCCTCATCTGGTTCCTTTAATTCCGATGCACTCTCTTTATTATGTTCACATCACTAGGTGCTCCTGCTGGGTAACCTTCCACCTACCTACCTTGAGTCCGTCTCTGTCTTAGATGGGCTTTTAAGCTCTTTGCAGAAAGATCAAATCGTTAATGGTATTAAAGATGTCGCAGTAAAATTGTTAACTATGCTGGAAATGTTACTTGAGTAAAGAAAGGGAGAAATTTTTAATTGGAAGTCTTGCAGCTGGAAACCTCCACAAGGCTGGGGTTTTGTGTTTCTTTATATTTACTAGAGTTAATGCATTTTAGGTTAGGCAGAGTGTGCTTGGAAATTACAAGGACATTTCTACATATGTGTATATGTCCTTTTGAGGTTTGAAAGCAGAATCTATGTTGAACCAGATAGCTTTTGACATAAGAGGGAATGAAATGTTTGTAACCAGGCAGTTTTGAAGAGGGCAGTGACCTGGGGGATTAGGTAGCATCCTATAGAGCAGCCCCTCAGCTTCCTAACTATGCAGTTGGAAACAAATTAAATTATCTTTCCCCCCTCAGTATCTTATGCTTTAAAATGGTATTGATATGTTCCTTAAATATTGGGGTAGATTAAATGAACCATTTAACACTATAGCTGGCTTATAATGGATTCATTTTAGTCTGGCTTACTTTCCCTCTTCATGCCACAATGAACAAGTGATGAAGCCTGATTGTGAGGGAAATTTGGCAATTCTCAGTCCCCATCCCATTTCAAAGCCAAAAAAAATCAGTCACAAATTTCATAGAGTTCATAAAGTTCATTTCCTTATTTAATATGCACAGCACATAGACAGATTGTAGCCAGCCATCTTCACTATAAATGAATCTGTGGTCATCACAGGCCCATTTTATAGATCAGGACTCAGGCTCAGACAGTCTAAGTAACTCCGTAAAAGTCGTTCTGTTTTTGGCAGTAGCGCTGAGCAGCTGGGATTTCCTGAGTTTTAGCATGGGCCTCCTAAATTTAAAGGACGTTACGAAGGTATGATGATTGTCATGAAGAGGAGACTCTCACCTGAAAATTCCTACAAGATGATTTTATACTTACAACCCTATTCGTTCTCACACAGACCTTCCCACCAGGGGTTGTTATCCTAATCCATAAAAAGCACTTATTAACCCGATGGTTTTGTTTGTTTATTCTGGAGTCAAGACAATCTGGGTTTGACCTTGGTGTTATCAACCAAGCGCTTCAGTTACGTTGCTTAACCTTTACGTTGAGTCAGCTTTCTCATCTGTAAAATGGAGAAAATAACAGCCCTAGCATAAGTGAATTCTAGTGATTTTTATTGAGTGTGTGTAACCACTAAGCTAGGAACTCGGGGAGGTTCTTTCTAACCATAATCTCACTTGGCAACATCATATTTGTTTTTATCATGCAACATTGCAAGCAGTTCCCGTATGTCACAGTGAGGAAAATCATCAGTCCCTTTTGGCAAATGGGACTACTGACAGTTTGTTAACTGGTGATAGAGGGCATTACATCCTTGTCTCTCTGTCCCCAGAAATGGTGTTCTAAGCAGTTTGAAATCTCTTACCAGAAGGAACTTCTAAACTGCTGGAACAGGAAAGGAAAAAGCAAGGAGGAAACATACCTACTTGTGTTTACTTATTCCTTTCGTGTGTCACATGCCAGCAATACCTCCATCATGCTAACCTCTCTGTCAGAGCAACTAATTTACATCCTGTTCGTGCAGGTCAGATGAAAGCCAAGCATGTAATTAGTGCCTTTGTGCCCTTGGAAACTCTAATGAAAGACCTCAGCTTTATAAGGACTCAAGACATGTAGCAGTTCTCTCTGTGCCCCCTAACCTTCCGGAGGGCCCAAACTTGCCTGCAAAGCAGTTTGTTTTCAAAGGAGTTTAAAAAGGAAGACTTTTGCTTGTTTTTCCAGTGCTTCTTTTTTCATGTTATTGGTGGGCCATTGAGCAGTGGGGGGAAATGCAATGCAGTTAACTGTCTGGGACAACCCCAGACACAGCAGTCCTGAGGTCTGGAAGTAACTGTTGGTACCCCTCGTGGTTTGGGATTCTGCAGAATGATCCCATTGAGATGGCAGTGGGGATATTGAGATTCAAACAGTGTGAATTCCCTTCTCCTCTCTCCCTAGCTAGGGAATACTCCATACTGAGGGACCTCATGGTGATTGACAGAGAAAATGAAACCCACTTTAAAAAATCCTCTTAAAAAGAGCATTTTACTTCTTTCTATCTTTAGTCTTTTACTTCTTTCTGTCTCACCCTTAGCATCAATTCCAATGGTTCTTATCATCTTGAAAGTGAAGTTTTCATAGGCCTAAGATGTCCCAAACCCATTCTATACTTAGAAAAACTATTTCAGGGGCACCTGGGTGACTCAGTCAATTAAATGTATGGCTTTGGCTCTGGTCATGATCTCGCAGTTTGTGAGTTCAAGCCCTGTGTCGGGCTAAGTGCTGACAGCTCAGGGAATTTGTAGCCTGCTTCAAGTTCTGTGTCTCCCTCTCTCTGTGTCCCTCCCTGGCTTGCATTCTCAATCTCTCTCTCTCTCTCTCTCAAAAATAAATAAACATTAAAAAAAAAAAAAAGAAAAAGAAAAAATTTTTCAGTCCAATCCCCTGCAGTAGGTTTGGGGGGTTTGAGTGGATTGAAGCATTACCTTTTGTGAGCTTATATTACTTTTTTTTTTTTAATGTTTTATTTATTTCTAGGAGAGAGAGAGAGACAGCGTGAGCAGGGGAGGGTCAGAGAGAGAGGGAGTCACAGACTGAAACACGTTCCAGGCTCTGAGCTGGCAGTCAGCACAGAGCCGGACGCGTGGCTCGAACCCACAAACTGCAAGATCATGACCTAAGCGAAAGTCGGATGCTTAACCGACTAAGCCACCCAGGCGCCCCAAGCTTATATTACTTTTAAGTCCAAGTATTGCCTACCTCATCTCCTCCATGCCACGCACTTATGATGTCTTCAGTATATGACATCCAAGGAGCAAAAAACATAAGTGGGGATAGTATAGAAGGAGCTTTGTTGACACATAGCCTGGCAGATTGCTCAAAACTATGGACGTATGATCCTCCTTTTCATTTGACAGTTTAAGAAACTAGCATTGTCTCTGTTACCAAAAACACCATTTCTCAATGAACTACTAAGGGCTTTAGAATCAAAGTGAATGATGATAGAAATTTAGGTCTTCTGTGACCTTGGAAAAGTCCCTTTACCACTCAAGTTTCTATAAATATAAAGTAGGACAAGAAATAACCACTTCTTAGGACAGTTGTAAAGTTAAAAGGAGGTAAATATATAAAGTTCCTGGCTGATAAGAGGCACACTTAATGTTAGCCAAGCGTCATTTCCTCCCTGGAAATACCCCCCACACCCAGCACACTGGCATGGAATCCTACTTCCTCCATGGTATTACCACTTATTTGCTTCATGACTTAAGGACTCACTTAACTTCAACCTCAATGAGTCTTAGATTCTACAGCTTTAAAATGAGGTTAATAATATCTCCTTAAGGATATTTGTAAGGGAAGTGAAGCCACTCCTTCGTAAAAAAGGAAGCAATACTTACTAGTGTTTATTGTGATTACAGATTTTACTTTTGCTTCTGTGATGATGGTAATAGCCAGAAATTTGATACAGAAAAAAATGTTTATTGAGTCCTTCTGAAGATTTTTATTTTTTATTTATTTTTATATTTTATTTTATTAATGTTTGTTTATTTTTGAGAGAGAGAGGCAGAGAGAGAGGGAGACACAGAATCCAGAGCAAGCTCCAGGCTCTGAGTTGTCAGCACAGAGCCCAATACGGAGCTCAAACTCACACCATGAGATCATGACCTGAGCGAAAGTCAGAGGCTTAACCGAATAAGTCACCCAGGTGTCCCTGAAGATTCTTATAAACATAAATGGCAAAATTCTATGAAGATAGTTTTACTAATGTGCTTTATTTATTTATTTTTTTGGGATAAAGATGGGGTTTTAAGAGAGTTTAACTAACTTGTCCAAGGTCACACCACTATTATGTTACAGTTGAGACACAACAATCTAACCATGCCCTTAAAACCACTAATATAGACTGCCATCTGAATCAGTGTCTAAGAATTTTAATTGTATGCTAGTTACCCTCTGTTAAACTGTGTTTAAACTATGACTGTATTCTCAGCACCATTTCACTAAAGCTGACATTTTTCAGGATGTATAGGAGCAAGGAAGTATGTTGGACATATGCTGAATAATGGGCCATGGGGGATTTACACTGGCATTTTGGCAGCTTAGTATCCATATTTTAAAGATGATCAAGTTGCCTGGGTCAAGAGGGTCTCTGAAGTAGCAATCTAACTCTTGGGAGCATTGCTGAAAGAAGGTTTAAAGACAGATTCTGAAGGTTAATCATGTTCTCTCTCTTATCTAAAATGTTGGATTCTTTATTTATCTTTGTTGCAATCCTGCCACTGATGGCTTTCTGAAACCTTGGACCAGTTTGGCCCAGTGGTGGCAAGTTGTAAACCCCCTTGCTAAGTGAATTTTCTTACACATAGATGATCCTAAAATGGTCTCTCTCATCTATATAATCTCTCCTATTTCACATGAACAAAATGAGATTTGGAAGAACACAATTATCATCAATATGCATGATATGATCTGCAGTGTGATCAGTGTTTGCAGGAATAGGAATTGTAAAATATTTATGCTCTTTCGATAAGCACACATACCTTTTGAGTTGCTATTGATTAAACATTTGAAATAAATTTCTCAATTTTTGGTCTTTTTATTTGGTTTATCTTTTTTCCTGTACCAAGTAACATGTCTATTAACAGGACCTTATGTTTATTCTAAGAACACTGTTCAATCTAAGAAAATGAAGAAGTAGAATGAATGTATCTATATAATTCATATTTGAACCCTCTGGGACTTTCTTTTCTTAGTAGGGCTAGGTTATTATATGTACTCCTTCAGGGCTGATTGTAGTATGCAAAGTCATTGTAAAGATTACCTCCATTCTTCCTTATTTTACCACCTCCAACTGGTAATTCCTCAAAATGACTCCGTTTTCCCTGTAGCCTCATTTTTAGTTACTAATGCCTGCGTGCCCCCTCAATATATAGTCTAGTAGTGTCAGTGAGATTATAGTTCCCCTTTACTCTCCCCTGATCTAGCGATGCTCTTCCCTTTGTTTTGGATGGCTCCCCACTTTCATTTACCTGGGTAAACCTTACACCTTTGATAAGTGGATTTTCCTTGAAGAATCAGCCCAGATTTACCTCTTTCAGAACTGAGCATCAGGACTTCTTCTATGTGTTCAAGTTCTCTGTGCCTATTCCTTTCATTGCCTTGATTATTCTTTTTCTAATCTCAAGACCTCTAGAAAGGCAAAAAGCCTCATTTATTTTTGGTATGCCTGGGCCATTGCTGAATGGAACTATCTATTCATATCACAGGCACTGTGGTTGGCAATATATACATTATACTTCTATGTAATCTTTTCTTTCCCAGTTTTATTCCCTTGGATGGAAGCACCAATAAGTCTTTCCTTGCTCCATCTGGTACTTCCTCTAAGACTCAGCTCAAGTGTCTCCTTCTTCTAGAAATCCACATTGCCTGCTTTTCTTACCCCATCTATTGCGATCCCTTTGTCTGTAATCTTGTAGTGCTCTCTGGAAATCCCAGACTTAAGACAAGCAAACCAATGACTAGGAAAGAGTAAGAACTCCAACAGCATTGTTGAGGATATGGATCATGACATTGATCTCCATGTGCCTTGTATTTGTCACAGTATCTGGTCCTGATAAGTTACAGGATCTCAGTCAACATTGTTAAATGTGCATGAATGGATGAATAAAAGGAAAATGTATGAAAGATTTCTTCTGTAGTATTTGGTCATACCACTCTTTAAAAGCATACTAAATAAGAGTAAAAATGCATAACTTATATCCAATTAACCATTCAATCAACATTTCATAACCACCTTGACCATCCTGCCAGACATTGAAGTCATTGAATATATTTGCTATGCAGCAGATGATTCAGTGGTGTTCAGGGTAAGCACAGTTATCCCCTTGGAAACTATTAATATGTAGTAAAATCAGTGATTTTCTTTTTACCATAGAGATAAAGATGTAGTCCAAAGGTTAGATGGCCATATAATTTATCATCCAAATGCTTTGGAAACAAAAGAGGCCATTATTAGTAGCTAGCATGCTAGAACAATAGGCTTAAACCTGAACTAACCAGGCAAACAGTGGTGAAAGTTTACCACCATATCCAGAGAGAAAAGGCAATGATTTTATGAATCTCAGTCTGCTCATTTGAATTTCAGTGTCCAAAGGCAAATGTGATGGCCAATCCTATGAAGATTCTCCCCATCAGAGATTTTTATCTGAGTGTCTGAAGTTGCCTATAAACATAACCATTAGGTATTTTTCTTAGTCACTCAGTCCTGCTCTGCGTTATTACTGTGGTTTGATGGATTTCTTCCTGTAGATGAATCTGTATAAATATATATATACTGTTTTACTGCTTTTCTGCATTTCCCCTTTCAGAGAGTATGGGAAGAGGATGCATATACCTTGTTGCCTATGCTGGAACTCTCCCAGGTGTTTGTGTGTATGCACACACACGTGTTGGGTTGTGTACTAATGTTGCTAAGAAGAGAAACAACTGTTCTTTGTTGACTGAATGAGAATAGATCCTGCTTCCCTGAGCTTTTGGCTATAGTCACAGACTAAACAATTAGAACAAAAAGTTGTTAGAAGCCCCTCCTCATTATTCAGAAAATAGAAGAAATAGTGCATTTGTATCGCTCTATAGAATGCTTTTATCCATTTCTCTCTGGAGAAAATGGGTGCTGAATAATGAGTAGGTTGGTTATAGATTTTTTTTTTTTTTTTGCAAAAATGTCTGCAATAAGTCTTCTTTCCATTATTATGTCCCTGGATATTCCCCTCCCAAACTTACTCTGGAATTAATTATGTGTCTTACTTTGGCCAAGGGGGCAACAGGAAATGTGGCTTAGTATTTGGTATTTGGTATTTTTTCCTATGCTTTAGTATTCTCTAACCAACACCACGTGAACAAGTATGGACTGGCCTTCTGGATGATGAGACACACATTGTTAAATCATCCCTAGCCCACCTAACATTAAGCCAATCATCCAGTATGTTGGGAAGCCAAGTTTGAAAATGAGCCCTAGCTGAATTAGTTTAAGTAAGAAGAATCATCCAGGTGATATATGGAGTCATAAGAAATTTTAAAAGTTTATTGTTTAAGCAGCTTTTTTTTAATGTTTGTTTGTTTATTGAGAGGAGTGAGGGGGTCAGAGAGAGAGGGAGAGAGAATCCCAAGCAGGTTCTATGCTGACATGAGGCTCTATCTCATGAATCAAGGGATCATAACCAGAGCCAAAATCAAGAGTTGGACTCCCTATCTACTGAGCTACCCAGGTGCCTTTAAGCTGCTAAGTTTTGAGTTAGTTTCTTACATAGAAAAGCAAACTGATGAAGAAACAGGCACCTTATAAAGGGATTGTAACAAAAAAGTTAAAATATGTAGCAGTAGCTTTGGAACAAGGTAGGTGCTGAGGTGGGGAAAGAGGTCAGGAAACATTTAGCAAATGTTAGAAAGTCAGAAAGGAAACTATCAGCTTCTTAGTGGAGGTTACTGATTAAATTTACAGGAAGCCTATAAAGTATTAAAAGACAATTAGACAACTTAAAGCATCTTCAGCATGAACTAAAACAGTTGTAATTCAAAAAGAAGCCTCAGATACCTAGCAGATAGGAAAGATACACTCAGCTGAAAACATGAAATGTTTCTTGTAGAAAATGAAAGATTTTTCAGGGGTGACCTAACAGTCTAGAGGGTACAGGCAAGAGCAGTAAACAGTGAACTGGGAACTATGCCCAGAGACAGAACCTGGCTCATTCCCTACCTTTAGAGTAAGAGGATGGCAACAAGTCACCAGGTGGATTGTACAATAGCTATGGACCAATGCCTTCTATACATCTAAGGTTCCTCCTCTATTCAAATGTTAATCTCTAGTCTAGTTCTTTTGAATTGAACTATATATGTTAGATAAATGTGGTACAGATAATGTACCTTTTCAGTTCATAGTCTCCTAATTTAGAGAAACTGAAACTGAAAATGTCATCTGCACTCATCTCTGTTACAGATCATGACAAACTGATGTTATCATTGTTAAAAAGTTTTTGGGAGTCCTGGGATAGAGGTGATCATGTATCAAATGTGAGAAGAATAAGAAGGATTTGTGGATGGAAGGTACACATTGTAGGATACAGAAAATGACCACAGAATATATATTGCTTTTTCTGTCATGGAGTAGAGTCTCTCTGCCCAGCCCCAAATGTGCGTTGGCCTTGTGATTTGCTTTGACTGAAAACATTTGGTGAAAGTGACATTGTGCAATTTCCAAGCCTAGGAATTAAGAGATCCTGAAGAATCTTTTCTCAATCTGGGAAACTATCCACCCCCTGAATCCAAATCAACCTTCTAGAGGAGAAAAAGCCATGTGGAATGGGTTCCCAGTAGTCTGAGCCAAAGCCTCAGGCAGGTGTGTGAACCGAAGTGAGAATTGCTCAGCCTAGCTCAGACCAAAAGAACCAGGAAGGAAAGCATAGCAGCAAATTTGCTGATTCACAGAATTGGGACCAAATTAAAGGGCAATTGTTTTTATGCCATCACAGGGTACCATTATTAAGAGGGATTTTATTTGGCAGCATTAAGCTATAGGATTTACATAGAGTTCTGGAGCAGACTGCCTTAACCTAAACCATGACCTAGTGTTTAATTGACCTTGGCTAAGGCACTTAACAGCCCCGTTTCTCCCTCTTCATCGGCAAAATGGAGATGCACCCAAAAAAAAGCAATGGTTGGCACTCAGATATTATTGTTCATATGAATTATGTGTAAGTTAACTTTGTGGAGTGTCAAAGTTGAACAGTGAAATCCCAAGGGCAGCCTAGAGATTCTATGCCATAAAGAAGGGGAAAAGGTAAATGAGGTATGATTCAAGGCAGTGACATTAAACTATCTCCATTTTATAATGTTCCTGGGAGTTTCCTGCTTGTGCATTCAAGCTGAATAATAACAGTAGCTATTATATATGGGGCATCTTCTACATGTCAGGCACTTTACACACATTATCTCTAATTCTTACAATTATACTACTAAGCAGTCGATAAATGATAGCTTTTATTATGCATCACATTCTATGTAAATGCTTTATATCATTATCACATTTAATCCTTAAAATCACTTCTATTATAGGCATTATTAACCCAACCTCACAAATAAAGCAACAGAAGCACGCAGAACTTAAATAAAGGACCCAAACACACAGAGTTAGTGAGTGGCAGAGCAGGGATTCCTAGTTGGATCTGTCATAATCTAAAACCTATGTTCTTTTTGCTGGTGTCACTCTGTATCTTGGCAGATGGAAATCTGAGATAGTGAAAGTTCTTTGTCAGGTTCACATAAACACTGACAGTGGATTATTGTCTCCTTTGTTCTCAGAAAGGAAGCCAAGGGGAAGGTTGAAGGAGCTATCCACACTCCATAGTGAGTATTAACATGGGCACAATAGACTTTCCAGGGTCTTTTCCTGACATGACTCATAATACCAAATGAATTTGCTCATAGAAGGAGCCTCATGCATCTTTGGTTTTCAAATTATATCTTGGGTTCTGTCATATATTAGGAGAGAGGGAGATAGAGAATGAACACGGTTTCTGGTCTGTCCCTCACCTATGTTTCAGTCATAGAATCTTCTTATCTATGTGTTCTCTATTATTAGAGTACACTATAAAATATAACTTATCAAAAGGATTCCTCTGTTAAAACAACAACAATAACAAAGTCAAGGACTTCAGTTTTATACAAATACCCATAGTGTAGAGGAGACCCGTGGGGTCCAAAGTGGAAACTATTTTACAAAGGCCCTCAAAGATAGACTTATGATAGATATAAGTAGGATTAGACCTCAAAATCTGACTTTCCTCTCCTTGTAGAACCTTCCATGAGGCTGTTACTAGATGGTGTTTCCATTTTGATGTGCAAGGAGATTCTCTTAAGTGCTCCTCAGGCCCAAAATGTTTATCTGAATATTTAAATAATGCATTACCATGGCCTGTCTTGAGGATGGGGCCAATGGAAGAAACTGTTTCTAGATCATCAGAATTTTACTTCGGCCATCTTTGGACTAGGTCATGACCATATTTAGGCCATTTTATTTAAACAATGACCTCTGGGATCAGAGGCATTGCTAAGACCTTAGACAGAAAGATCTTATGGACACTGCCCTGTGTATCATAGGATGTTTAGCAGCATCTCTGACCTCTACCCACTAGATGCCAGTAATCCCCCACCACTTTCCTAATTGTGACAGCTCCAGGTACTGCCAATTATCTACTGGACTACAAAGTCACCCTCAGTTGTGAACCACTTGGTCTGATGTAGGCACTAAAATAATTTATTTGATCATCATTTCTTAGTGATATCCCAAAGAAAACTAAACTCAGAATCTAAAACAGTTTCTGCACTAGTCATGGAAAGCAAAAACAGAACTCGAGTCAAGACTAATGCAGCTTTTAGAATTTATTTTTAACTGATTTATGGTAACTGAGTTGTGCAGGCACTGAAGTGTTTGTGGATGTTTCAAAATGACCTGCTTTTCATGAACATCAAATTTTTGATCTATCTGCAGAAAAAAAAATGGATTGATAGCTGCTATCAAATTTGATAGCAGATCCTGGATATAAAAAAAAAAGTTTTCTTGCTGTAAAATTTTAGCTGCCTGTCACTTACATTATATTATGTCACATCTCACAATGACATATTGCAATGTAATGCAATGTAAGTCACATAAGAGACAGCTGCAATTCATAACTTTCTGAACAGGGAGAGTCATGCTTTACTGAGAAGCTTCCCAAGGGAAGTGAAGGAATCCCTCTGCTGGGGTCATTCACAGCATTGATGCTACTGACATATTTGTGAGTCTTATATTCTTATCCCATCTATACTCTTTATTCTTCCAACCTATCTCTTTTTTTAAAACTGACCTTCCTGTATTTCTTCTGAGTGTGACAAAGCTGTCAGTCAAATGGCTTGCCTCCGTGAAAGTGGGGACTTATCCAGGCTGACCCATCAGGGGTCTAGGGCTGCTGCTAGCCTGAGGTTGAATTTGTATGAATTAAGCGATGGAGTCACCTTTGGGCAGCTACAGCCTTAAAGGGTTCAAGGGCTTGAAATGAAATCAGGCCTTTCTGAGAATAGAGAAAGAAGACTCCTTGGGGTCAGAACTTCTCAGGGGGAAAATGGGCTGATTTTGAATTGCTGCTCACCCCAGGGCCAAGGGCTTGGGATAAGGAATAGCTCACAAAACTGTTCACAACATCCCTGAGGATATTTGATGTCCATGAATACAGAGAATAGCTCAGTTGAGTCACATGATCATCTCCTAGGCCATACATGGACCTTTTAACTAGGAACTGATAAGGAACCCGGGATAAAGAGGATCTCTCATTCAGAAATACCAAGCTGTAAGATATGTACAGACCTGCTCCTTCAGCAAGCTTTCTTTCCTTCTCTTTAAAGAGATTGTGCAGGGACGGCAAGATAACACAGAAAGAAAGTAGAAGTACTAGGGAAAGACAGATCTTGGGGCACCTAGGTCTCATCATTTAGAGACACCATATGAACTCTAGACTTTCTGTTATTTGGGCCCATTTACCTTTATAGCTCAGGTAGTTTAAGTAGGGTTGTCTGCAAGCAAATAAGTATTAATACATATATGTATTCTCTCCACCTAGTTCTTCCTAAGATGTGAAAGGTAAGCTTTTCATGAGCTCTTTTGTGTGAAGGTACATTAAATGCATTCATTCATTGGCCAGCCTCTTATGTTCTTTAACCACAGCCTCCGTTTATTGATCCTCCATTTGAGCCCATATATTGTACTCTAAGTTTGCATAACCTTTAAAAACTCCTCACAATGCTGTAAGTAATTCCTGGATTAATCCATTTTAAGAGAAGATTAAGGCTGAGAGATGCAATAGCTCATTAAAGATCCCCTAGCAAGTGATGGAGCCCAGTCTCTACTCAACCTGTGGGAAATGGGCTTCCCACTGTGTGTTGTTGTCTTTGTCATTGCTCACTTTCATCACTGCTGCCTCTGAGAATATTTTATATTTTATATTTTATATATTTTAGAAGCTGTAGGAAGACAAGAATTACATGGGATCAAGGATAATAGAATCACAGTTATGAGAGCCCATGCTTCCTCCTCCCTCATGATTTTCTTCACATTGTAACTTTTTTCCTCCTCTCTGTCCTCTAAGAACAAACTGATGCATGTTGTACAGGAGGCTCAGACCCCCTGCAATGTGAATGGGTTTCTGTGAGCCCAACATTCATGGACCTCTAATAGTAGAGTTTGCAAGGATCCAGGAATTACTTAGCACATAATGGACTTTATCTGTTCTTGGCCTTGGTTTCCTAAGTTTCACTGGATCTCCTAGAAATACTGAGAACTTTTCCTGAATCTTACTTTGTCATCATTGCTGCCCTTCCACCCAGCCATATGTAGCTCATGTATTAGGCACGTTGGCTGGCTACTATTCTTTTTATTTAAAAAATTTTTTTTTAATGTCTTATTTTGAGAGACAGAGAGCAAGCGGGGGAGGGGCAGAGAGAGAGAGGGAGACACAGAATCTGAAGCAGGCTCCAGGCTCTGAGCTGTCAGCACAGAACCCAACACAGGGCTCGAACCCACAGACCGCGAGATAATGACCTGAACCGAAGTCAGACACATAACCATTGAGCCACCCAGGTGCCTCTGGCTACTATTCTTTTTTTTTTTTTTTTTTACATCTTTACATTTTTTAAAAAAATTTTTTACAAATAGTTTATTGTCAAATTAGTTTCCACATAACAACCAGTGCTCATCCCCACAAGTGCCCTCCTCCATGCCCATACCCCCTCCCCCCCATATCCATCAGTCCTCAGATTTTGTCAGCATTCAAGAGTCTCTCTCATCGCTTCTCGGCCTTTTGGCTAAGATCAAGTGAAGAGTCTCTCATGGTTTGCCTCTCTCCCTTTCCCCCACCATTTCCCCCCTTCTTCTCCACCTTGTTCCTCAGTTAAGTTCCTCCTAATCCTCCTATATGTGCAAACATATGTTATTTGTCCTTCTCTGCCTGACTTATTTCGCTCAGCATAACACCCTCAAGGTCCATCCATGTTGCTACACATGGCCAGATTTCATTGTTTCTCATTCTCTGGCTACTATTCTTAAGAAGAGACCTGGGTGAACATTTCTGTCTCTAGCAGTGAGATTTTTTTTTTCTTTTTTCTTTTAACTTTTTTTTTTTTTTTTTTTTTTGCTACACCAGCCTCACTAATTTGACTGTCCCTATTGCTCTTTGCAGTCATCATATTCATGTCTAGAATGCACTTCAGGGTAGGTTTTTATATGCATAGCTTAATCCCTCAAAGCCTGTCCTCACCTGATGTCTGCTTCCTTCTTTTTTCTTTAAGGTCTCACAAATATTACTCTTTGGTCCACTGGAATTATGATATAAAAACTCTTGCTACTTTTCTGTTCTCTGCCACTTTGACATTACCATCATATGTTACCATCACCCTTCTAAAGAGGAAGGTCCCTGATAGAGAAATTTGTGATGTAAAGCTCCATGTTCTGTACTTATAATCAAGACCCAGCACATACCCCAATATCGCATTTCCAGGCAAAGCCTGCACAGCCACACATGGATTTTAAATTCTCACACTGCAATTTCAAATTTGGAAATTGTGCTTTTGAGAGAAATGAATACGCAATTCCTTGTTAATGGCACTTGGCTTATTTTGGAAGGCATTCTATGAAGGGATTAAGCAAGTGAGTAATATAATAAACACAATGACTGCCTTTGGAAATGTGCTTCTTTAAAACACCCCTCACAGTTTGTCTGTACTCTAATTTCAGTGGAGTGTTGAGCTAGATTACCTAAACTTTGCACCCAGCACTATTTTTATACCTAAGTTGTTGGTTTTTTCTCCCTCCAGTTCCCCTTCAGACTTATTATTTGAAATATTGTGTTTTAATGATTCACACACATATATATGTGTGTGCGTGTGTATATATGTATGATTCTAACATATGTGTGTGTGTGTTTTAATACCTATGAAATAAGGATACGTCTTATATTTAAGGGCATGTTGTATTGTCAGCTTTTTAACGGAACGTTATTTTTCTTAACTGAGCATAAATTAATGGTGTATCTCTTTAACAACATTGTATATTTGATGATATTAAAGTTTTAAGGCATCAAATTAGAGTTGCCAGGTTTTACCCAACTAATACTGTGATGGTCTTCTCTAAGGCTTAGTTGATAGTTTCTAGCCTTCTATATTTTGAGAAAAGGAACCACAAATGTTTGAAAACTATAAATAAAATATCAGCAGTTTTGCTGAGCAAATGTTCTAGGAGTAAAGGGCAAGGCTTTGAAAGGTACTAAGTGCTCCTGGTAAGACTACAGATTTACCAGCTTGGTAGCCTCATTCTGTGTCTGGCACTTCCATTAACATAGTGGAGCTTCAACTTCCCATCTATAAAATGGCAATGATAATGCTCACCCTGAATATATACTTTAGAGATCAATGGAGAGACAGATATACTGTCAATAATATGAAATAATAGGTGCTCAGAAAACTTTCGTATTGTTTTTTCTTGCTATTTGATATATAACCCATGCAGAGTAATAGAGCACAGGTTTATCTTAAAATACCTGCAGGACTTCTAAGTAAAATCCTCAACAGAGATAGAAGTATACTTTCTAATGTGTATAATCTTTTTTTATGTTTTCCAATTAAAAATATAGGGGCATAGATTTTCTTCTTGTTTCTCCCTACACAATCAAAATGTGAACTTTATATAATTTTCCGTGTACATTTCAGTCATTTTACTTTGGGAAAAATAATGAATTTGAGATAATTTTCTCCTAACCACTCTACAACTTTCTTTGTTGAACATTTGCCCAATGACATTTGTAAAGAAGGGATGTTTCTTGTCAACTGATGTCAACTTCATGTTTCAGAACATGGGCTAAGACTTTTTTTTTTTTAAGACTTGAAACTATGCACTGAGAGACCTCTTTCATATATATCTTACTGGTATATGTAGTGTATTTTTATATCAAGTTATTTCCCAGCCTTACTAGAAATGTATGTGTGTATGTGTGTCTTAAAACCTCATCAGTATGTAGGACACATTTTTTATTTTATGAAAAACATTAAGTATGTGCATACTTAAAATACTAAGTATACTTAAAATACTAAGACATACTCAAAATACTAAGAGCCACATCATGAATATTCTTTTGTGAACTAAGCAAAGTCTATTGAGAACAGAGTTCATGGATCTCCACAAAATGTTTCATTGCATCTGTCTTTAAACATATTTTTGGCCCTTATTGTTCCTTAAAATAAGTTCCTTGTATATCTGACCAGTCTCCCTTTTGTGATTAGCACTCTCTGCACATAACAGTGTTTTCATTTCTCTAAAACATACTCAAGCTCTAATTTTTTGAGAGACCTTCCTGATAAATCAAAACTAATCCAGTAATTAAATATCTTCATAAAACTAGTATATTTCCTATCTCCACCCTTAGAAGATAAGGAAGGCTACCAAATTCTGAGCTATTAGAACCATGTGTCATATGTTTATTGAGTTCTTTTGATATATGGGAATGATTTAATTCTTTAATATGTCCAGAGTTCTGCCCAAATGTACTGAGAAAGAGAACCTGTAATATTGTAGAGGCATATCTTTTAATAACACTATCTGGTATTTTAATATGAATGAGATTTGGTATAATAATTTCTGGTAGAAAGATGACTTCCATATGCATTATTTCTTTTGAATGTTGATAAAGAAGGCAAAGCACACAGAACATCACATAAGTTCTAGGTACTGCCCTTGGCACTTATCGTATATTCTTTCATTTGTTCATCACAGTAATTTCATTTTAACATTATCAAACACAGTCTGTTACAGAAAGTTGAAAGCTCTGTCCAAAGTCACATCTTCATTAATTGGTGAATGCTGAATTTGTCTGATTTCCAAGTCTCTGATATATCTCCAAATAGCACAGGTTTGCACACTCAGTATATTAGAATACGTGAATCCTTAGCTCTCCAACAGTAACCCATTTATTTTATAGGAGAAGAAACTGAAGTCCCCAGAAAAGTGCATCACAGTGTGGCCTTGATGGAATGAGAAATGACAGTCTGGCCAAGTGAAAGCATGAAACTTGGAGAAAGATGATTGTGCTCAGCATACCAGGTACAATATCACTTTTTTCTCAGACTGCCGTAAGATAAACAGCCATCAAAAGGCTGAGAGTAATCTACTCAAACAATAGATGAAGAAAATTCTAGTAAGCAATCTACTAGGATGAAAGCAAAGGCAATGGTTGACTCAGCAAGGTCCAAGGAAACAGTTACTATTTTTCTCTATGAAGTGCATCAGTACATTCATTCTGATCGCTCTTTAGGGGACATATAGAAAATGAACCCAATGCCATGTCCAAAAACCAACACAATACCATCCTCTGATTGCCAAAGGACCTCAGTAAACATTAAACACTGAAAGTTAGTTAAAACCTGGTCACTGACAGGTATTTGAACCAACAATGCATAGGAACTGGAAAAGACATAAACTATATCCAATGAGGCTTGGATCAGAGCTATAATGGATTCTAATAAACTGGCAAAAATGGATTCATCAGTCCCTGTCCACTGGCAGTGCTGCTGCATGAATTGCAGTGATGCCTAAGGATCACCTTGAGGTTGGGAAGAACTCCCCAACATAATCTGACTGTAGTCAGAAGCACATTGGATAGTGTGGTTCAACTTGTCTGAGTGCAGGCGTAGTGAGGGTACCAATCTGAAACTCACAGGGAGAATTTGTTATCCATGACTCTGGATATATATCACCACCTGATAAGCACAATGCTTTGTAAAGATGAAACTCTTTTTTATGTAGGGCCCATTTTACAAGTTGGGTGAGGTCTAAGAGGGACCTTTGTTTATGACAGTATAGAAGTTAGAATGTTTGATCATTCCTCCCCAAATCATAGTATTTTACAGCCTAGCCTGTGAATTTCTCCACTATAAGATAAAAATCCATGTTAAATTATAGCCTTCCTTTCTGTGAATTCAAATTAGTATAAGATTGAGTTGTGAGAACAAAAATACACTGTACAGGAGAACCAAAATCGTATCTGTTTAATTCACTGCTTTGTTTGCAATTCCAGGGTAGTGCCTAGCACATGGTAGACACTAACTAAATAGGTATTGAATGAATGAGTGAATAAAGATATACTCTCTTATTAATAACCTCAGAGGATAATGGGGAAGACATTCCTTGGGTCATGTGTCCACCTTAGCCATTGCCACACTGTCCTACAGAGAAAAGCAAAGAAAACAACAACAACAACAGCAAAACCTTACAGCCACTGTTAAACATTCCCTTGTTCTGCTCACAAATGCGGGGAGCCTGAGTTCTTATGAATGATTGGAAATTAGCTAGATAGAAAATGGAGGGAGCAGTAGATGTGTATTTCAGATAAAGGGAAGGGAGAGTGGATTTAAAAGCACCATTGGTTTTGCATGTTCAAGGATGTATAAGGAATACAGATGATAAGAACAGGTAGAAGGGAGAGAGTGATGGATAATAAAATTGGGGAGAGAGACATTCTTCATCATTGCCTATTTTAAATGTACACTATCACTGATTTTTTAAAAATACATTTGACATTCTGTATTTAACATTTAAGATCTTCCTAATATATATTTTTTTTGCCAAGGTCTTCCAAAATTAAAAAAATCTGTCATTCTATCAATTCTCAAATGTTCCATTTGCCAGTATATAGAGTTGTATGGAATTGGATCTAGAGAGAGAAAACTCCACTCTCTGGACATCTACAATTTGTAAGTCCTCTTTATTTTTATCCATTATTATGTTATGGTTATGAGGATTATATTCAAGGAAAAATTTCAGTTACCCAAAAATTATTCTTTACCATTTCTCCTCTCCCTTTGCTTTACTTATGGCTGATTTTACAGACATGTTTAATCATTGGCCACTCAAGTAAGGGGCAGTTAAATAGCATATCATTAGTTACCACCTAAATGCCTTATTTTAGTTTCCTTATTGATATTTTTGTTTGTTGCATTGGGTGTGGGTGTGGGTTTGTTACAGTAGGATAAGAGATTCAGGAGGCTTACAAAATTATAGAAAAAGAAGGAACATAAGGAAAGGAAACTAATATTTATTGAGTACCTTCAATTTTCCAGACACTGAAGTTAGCACATTTTTAAAAAGTAAATTAATATTTTCTTATTCCAAATGACATATGGGTAATCATATGTTTACCTCGATGAAGGTTCGAGATTATTCAGCTATTTGTGGAAGTTCTCACAGATCATGATCAAAAGAGCTAGATTCAAAGCTAAATACTGTTAACTATGAATCTTGTGCTGTAGTATATTCCACAGGGTTTTTGTTTTGTTTTTTTTTTACTATTCATTCTACTTCATCCCAAGTCAACTTTAAAAATGTTTACGTGAATGTCCCGTTTACTGTTTCCAAATTATTTCTCTGCCTTCTCTATCTATTTGAATAAACCAAGGGATCCCAAGCACATGATATGTATTATTCGGGTCACATCCCTAGATATGACATCCCTAGAATGTCACGTATACCTAATGTTGTACCTATAAAGTGCTCAAAATTAATTCAAACTTCTGTGCTGAAGGGAGATAAAATGATTGTCAGCTACATTTAATACTTTTTTAGAAAAGGAGAATTTGCATCAGCTGACAGCTCATTTTGTTTCCTCATTCAATTTTATTATTTGCTTGTGCTTACCAAAAGGACAGTAATGTTTATTTGGCACCCAAAAAATCCCAAGATCTATTTTTATGCTTGTAAACAGATCAGTAAATAGCATTATTTTTTAATGACACAAACAAGAAAGTGGTCCAAACAAGATTTGATAAATAGAAGACATTTCTCTGAATAATTCTCTCTACTCCTCTTGACGTTCAATTGATTTCCTTATTTTCTATTTTTTTCTTTTGAAGCAAAAGTCTCAGAAAGCAAATTTTCAGTAAAAAGATTCTATGCCTTAAGGGATCTTTAAGGTAACCACAGTAGCTTTAAGATAACTAAGCATATACCAATTTATCTCTTAAGCTTTTCTCTTTTAAAAATTTTCAGAATCAGAGGGATGCCTGTGTGGTTCAAGTGTCTGACTCTTGATTTCAGCTCAGGTCATGATCTCACAGCTCATGGGTTTGAGCCTGGGATTCTTGTTCTCTCCCCCTCTTCCTGCCCCTCCCCAGCTCATGCTGTCTCTCAAAAGAAATACATTAAGTAAATAAACATTAAAATTGTTTTTTTTCTTAATTAGAATACTCTATCCAGACCGTAAATGATTTAGCAAATTGACTGGGAGACGAATCAGTTTATAAGTTTGAATAGCATATGGACAAGCACACATGGAATTCTATGCCATGTATCAAAATTATATCCCTGGTAGTTAGTGATCTCAGAATTCAATTGTCTCCCACAATATACACTAAAAATAAATATGGAGGAGTGCTATCTCTGAATAGAGCAATAGTTTTAGGATTTTCAATATATGCAAAGGAAATTCTTAACTTTTGAAAGTACTCTTGTATTATGAATTAAAAAAGAAAAATAACAAGAGTTTTATTAAAACTACTTAAGCCAAGAAAACCTAGTTTTCTGATCCCAACTCTACAATCATATGCAACTTGGAAAGTGGAAGCACAGATCTGTTATCTATTTTTCTTAGCTTGCACATCATCCTTAATTACAGTTTAGACGACAAAATGAAACATAAATGGCTTTTTATCAACGGAACATTGCTAGAAGCATAAACAATAAATTATGAATTACTGAAGCAGAAGCCTTTTGGATCATGTATGCATAATGCTATTCTGCATATCTGGGATCCCAGTTGGACCTCCTGTTTCATGCAAATTGAATACTACCTTTTAGAATTCAACATTGACAAAAAGTACCATGCTTCGTGTGGGTCAGAGCTGACACCTTAAATGAAAAAGACCTTTGTCAATGTGTGGTGCTGTGTATGTGCTGTGGAAAATTCCTCTATGTGAGCAGAATAGACAGGGTTACCATATTGCAAACATACATATAGAGGTATTCATTATCGCACTCATACAAGCGCAGGGTTTTCACTTGTTGCTTAGGTATGGTTGCCTGGGAAACCTGATGAAATGGATCTGCTGTGGCTGAGGGATGGAGGCTTTCGTAAGGACCACTTGAGGAGAGATGTTATTTTGGAAAAGTCCTGTCATATCTTCAAAACAGGCTGGGGTAATGGAAGAATTCCAGGAGGACTGAGGTGGCCAGAAAAGGACATCTAGATTATAAAGTGGCCCTCTTTACTCTGGATCATCAGGAAGACTTTTCAAGTCCAGTTCTGCCTGGATGGGGGTAAATCTGGCTTCAGGAGAAAGAGAGAGGGGCTCTGTCCCTCCAACCTGAGTACAGCAGAGGCGTGTGTGAGGATTCAGCCTGAGTAAAGATGGAGGACAGAGGGCCAGCTCTGGCTGGCCTGGGACCAGGGAAATCCACTTCAACCTTCAGGCAGCAAATTTCAATTTTGTAGCAAGAGGAATGTGAGATAAGTTGACATTCTTCAAAAAAGCAAAGGAAGACTGTCTTTAATCTTCCAACCTGTGCAAAAAGATTCCACAGGGTATATGTGTTAGGAGGCTGTGGGTGTTTGAAACAACTTGATATGTTAGAATGAAAACTAATCCCATCGAGTTGGAAGTTGGGGTCAACTATTGTGTGGAGAAAGCTGAGTTTCATTTTGGCACAGGAGAAAGAGAGAAAAGGCTTTATATTCAAAAACAGATCCAAGAATCCTGCAGCTATTTTCAAGGCTGGTAAATATTTTAATTCTTTCCCTATCTTCTCCTCCTCCTCCTCCTCCTTTCCCCCCACCTTTTATCTTTCTTTCATAATACCATTTAGATTGCAACACATTACTAAGCAGATTTCTTGTAATGTATTCTAGTAAGGATGAAGGTTTTCAAAACTACCATTGAGGCCACTTTCACAATTGCTGTACAATATTAAAAACTTAACAGAGTTAAAGCTGCAAAGAGACTTGTTGAAATGATAAGCCAGAGGAGAAGGAACATAGCATAGGAATTTAGGAATTAATAGATTAATCTAATGAAGATCTTGTCCCATTTACTGATAAAGGTTTTTGTTTGTTTTTGCTTTTTTTTTTTTTTTAATGTGCCAGACATTGTGTTAAGTAAGAACTGTTTAAGACCTCGGTTACACATATCTATCACATAATGCCTGTGGGGTGAATAGGTATTGTTATCCTGGTATTACAGATGAAGAAACTGTGGCTTAACATAATCAGCCTGCAGTCTATATTCTTATAAGGGATGCTTCTAGAGGATAAAAGACATAAAACACATATTGCTTGAAACCAGCCAGTCAGTTGAGATGGAAACTCCACAAATCAAAGCATGAATTATATTCTAAACAGGGAACCATGTTATGGACATTGAGATTGCCCAGGTACATTTATTCCAAAGCTCTAGTCAGCATCAACATCTCCAAATTAATTATCACATTATACCTGTGGAGTGAGGTGCTTACCAATAGGGTTTGGTCAAAAAGAAAATGTCAAGAAGAGAAACAAATATTAGTATAATCAGGTACTCTGTTTCCCCTGCTGTCTTTTCTTAAGCCTAACCAAGGTGTAATTAAGACCGAATTTATTGTCTACTTCTTTCCTTTTTATAATGTCCTCTTTGTGTTTTTCGTCATTTATCTATACACATGATTCAAATATTTCAGTATAAAACACGAAGACTCCCATTTTGCTAGACTCCTTTTTGGCAATCCCAATCAAATCTTTTAACTACAGTTTGCAGGCTGGAGAAGATCATGTTTCTGGCAGACCTGAAATTTTCTGCAAGCAAGATATTACTGTATCTGTGAAAGGTCCATTTATCTTCCCTTTCTTGTTATTTTGAATTGTTGAGTATCTTCCATTTTCATAGTTAGCATGGAGGCCAATACTGCAATGTGGTCAGCAAAAATCTCAATTTGTTTCTAGATTCACCCAACTAGAAGATGGAGAAACCAATGTCTGGGCCATATAATTTAGAAAATGTGAGGTGCTATGATTAGTGTATATATGTGATATAAATGACTTATCATATTTTTGATCTTTGCTTTCACCTTTATGGGTGTTTAAGGTTGCTTTCCTAATCTGGATGAAATATGAATCTCATATATTCAGAATGAGAATTATTTGTGAAATCACTCAACTGTGTAGGAGATAGGAGACAGCTAATTTCGATCTCATTTTGTCTTTGATTATTAATTAGTCGGCTGAAAATTGCAGAAGGACCAATCTATATGAGGGAGGGGAAAGATCACAGTAACTTCAAGTTGAAAGACGTGATACAATTTCCTTAGAAAATGCCAAATATTAAAACTATCTCCCATAAAGATCTAATTGAATAGGGGAATCATCTGCCCATCAATTATAAATTTAGATATACTGGGTCTCTCAAAATATTAACCTTCATCTGGTGGGATGGGACTTAAAAATCATGATATTCTCAGTGGAGAAACATCAACTAACGACCATTTTAAAGTCCATTTTATGTAGAAAGAAACAATTCTAAATATGATTATATCATCTGACTCTATCCATCTTAAAACATAAAATATACCATAGTTTTAAAATAAATAATGCCTAGTATTTGGATTTTTATATTGTATTTGTATTCTCTTAACATTAACAGGGAATGGGTAATAGGCTAACAAAATACTGATTTATCTATCTACTTATCTATCTCTATCATTTTAAATCTGGCAACTTTTTTCCCATTACTTTGTTTCTTTCTACCTGTGAAGAAGGGACCATTCCCTCCCCCTCTATTTTTATAGTAACTATCCAGATGCCGATAAGGTAGTGGCCTATGGAGCAAAACTTGTGAATTTCTGATCTAGGAAAAGGAAGATAGAGTATAAATTATACATATCTATTCCAACGACTAGTGAGGTCATGATTTACTCTATGGAGAAGTTGAATATTTAGATCCTAAATCCAAAATCACAGTGAATGTATGTTCTGATTTCCACATGACAGTCCTGGTTTATGTTTTCTCCCCCCAGGAACAAATATAAATAGCAACCCATTTCACTTTAAAAAATGCCCCAGTTGGAATAATAAGTTATATGGTCACTTTTGGCAAAATAAACACACACAGAGAATGCTCTTTCCACAAAACATTCATAACACCTGGCATTTAAAAAATTTTTTTCAGTTATTTCACACACACACAGATTGTGACATAAAAAAAGTGTAACTTCCATTTCTAGTTTCAGAGTAAAACAGATAATACACATACTTTTAAGTATTCTGTTAAAGGGCTTATTGAAATGTGTGATAGGGCAAAAGAGGTTACTTAAGTGTGCAAACTTTGACTTTTTACTGCTTCCAAAATTTAGAGAAAATGCACAAAATTCATTTACTGTCAGACTAAAATCCCCTCTTTAAAAGATTTAGGGTATAACAAATATAGTACAAAAGTACACTTTCCTTGGCACCCCAAACAGCCACTCATTCATTCACAACATGTTTATATAGTAAACATGGCTTTGATGGGCCGTACTTCTATTACAGGCATATCTTGAAATTGCGTGCCCAGAATATGCCAAGAAGCTCAAACCCTTTGGGATGGGAATATATTTCTTCACAGAGAATTTTTAAATGTAGGGCATTTCATATGCAAAAATAATGACTGATACCTATTAGCTCACAATCAAAGTGAACATAGACCACACTTATACACAGACTTAGCTCAGCTTGGGATTTCTGAGTTGGCTTTCATCTTAGCCATATTCATGTGACTTTCATAAAAAAGAAGTCATGATAACTGAAAAACAAAGACAATGTACATGGATTACAGTTCTTAATTAGGGGAAGGTTAACAAAGGAGCACTTCACTACTAAGGAGAAAGAACAGATTTCGTGTCCATAGTGTTTTTTACAGTGGAGGCCAGCTAAATAAGTAATATCTGTATAATGACTTTCCCACTTCATTTTTGGTGATGCATTTGCATTTATCAAAGCATCCCCAAAGAACTAAGTAAGCGGCATCATGTTGAAAGGTAAAGCCATAATATGCTTAACAAGAGCCATAAAATGTTGTTTTATTTCATGAAGGAAATTTCGTCAAAATTCACTACCTCCTTGAAACAGAACATAGCAAATAACCCAAATGTCATGAACTTTTTCTCTACTGAGTATAGTTTTTATAAAGACCATTCGGAAATCCAAACAAATGTCTAGAGTAAAGCCAGAAAACAGTTTAAGACAATACATTTATTTTGCTAATCATTCAAAAACAGCTGAAACTAAATCTTAAATATACCTGAGCCAAAATAAACAGCAAAAAATGATTGTTACATATACAGCAGCTTAGGAAACAAAAATATATAGATGAGATAGACTTTTAAAAAAATAGATATATAACCTTATATGCAATAGACAATAGTTAGGGGAAATAATTAATCCAAACTAAGTTCTCAAGAAATAATGAAATGGATTAAATGTTTTCCATGAGTGAAAGACTCAACAGTAGAATCAGTTTATATGAACTCCACAATAATACTGATAAGAAGTGTCCTTCAAGAAGGATTTCCTGATCTAATTGCTACTATCAAAGTTGGTATAGGCTTAAAACAAATACCTCTAATGTGTACCCACAAACCAGGCAAAATTAGGATAGGCTTTCCCTAAAGACTTGGTAAACATTCAGTTAAAACTTAGCAACTGTGCAGTATAAGCCAGTTCTCTCTCTAACTGATATCTCAGTATCTCAGAATTCCTGGAACTTTCCCAGGGGTTAAATCTTACTGTTCATTCTTTGAAGTAAGGTGATTGAGGTATTCCCTGGGATAAAATTAACTTTCACATTAACAACTTTCTTATCTGTTGTTTTAATATTGGAAAGAAGAAGTGATGTAATTACCAAGCCATTAGGCTGATAAGCTAAGTTTCAACTGCTTATGGGTGAACAAAAATTATTTTATTGATATTTTCAGTCAAATTACAAAATCACATCCTATTTTCCAATTTATGTTCCACCCTGTTTCACAAGGCTAATATATTTACCTTCATTTTTCTTGATGGTAAAATTCGGATTGTTGACCATTTCTGGAAGGAGACTGTATAAGAAATAATGTCCATTTTTGGGATCATCTTTGTCCATGGCACTCACTGTTTGAATAACCTGTAACATAAAACTCGACATCAGCATTTCTGATGACATCAGAGGGCTTATACCGCCTTTAAAAGCTGAGTGACATCTCTTTAGTGGACTGATACTTGATCCAAGGATTTTTTTTCCCCCGGTTATCTGAATTGTTGTGGATAGTTTGTGCCAAGAACAAGTAGAAACATTTATCACTTTAAAACTTCAGCTTTGATAAATTGATGAATATTAAGGTAATTACCTTTGTGTCCATTTGGTGTCTGTGGCTCAAAATAGCAAATTTAAGCATATTTGAAAATCTCACTGGGTAATTACAGGTTTCTTTCCAATTTGAATATACACGGCCATCTAGAATGAGATTTGGAATTGTTACAGTGATTGTAGTGTGGCTCTTGGGAGGATCTTGGAAGTAAAGAACTTAAATCTTGATTCCTCAAAATTCCTCTTTTATTTTACTCATCAGGTTACAAATGTTTGCCAAATAGAATGTTCCTCGGCACAAACATCACCGCAAAAAACCTTTCTGAAGAGTTGCATCTGTTCCCTCCCAATAATGAATACTGTTCTTAAAGCTAGTGGATAACACATGCAAACAATGCTTTGGAGTGTATCCTGAGATGAATAAATTATAGGAATTAGGAGAATTACCACTGTGCAGAGAACTGTTTGGATAGATACACACACTTGGAATTGGTGTCGGTTGAATGTGCTCATTTCATTTGCAAAGCTGCATTAACTTAGTGCTAAGTTGTTTCTTGTGATGTCAGAGAATCAGCTTAATAATTCATATTTATGATTCTGTGATATTAATCACTTCAATGTTAAACACTGGGCAACAGTTAATGTAGTAAAAATTATAGCTTATACTACCATTGTAAATAACTACGGCATAATTAAAAAAAATGTCTGTGAAGCATGGACAGTCGAGGCGATATCAGATTTACCATAAAAAGAATTAAGAGGGACCTGCTCTCAGGTTTATGAAATTTAGAGAATGTAATGATGACCCCTAATATATTAGGTTTATTTGAACTTAGGTCCCATTCAACTTTGCCAATTTCATTATAGATGAAAAAATGGATCATTTCTTTCTGAGAAAAGGATATCCTTGCCTTGTGACTTATCGCTTAAATGAGTGTGAGAACCACAACTGTGAGCATCTATGACTTTTGTGCATACTCTATGATGAACAGTACATTAAGGTTAAGACATAAAGGAAATAACCTCTCAGCTTTCATTTCTCCATTTTTGAAATGGGACATAATACTTACCCAGTAGGGGTTTTACTTTTGTTAAGGTCCTTGTAAAATGTTTTATCAATGTACTTAGCTTGAGTAATAAGATAACAAAAAAAATAGCACAAAATATAACTCAGGATTAAGACAGTGAGGTAGTCATCAAAGTGATGGACTCTGAAATTGAGCAGCCTTGATAGAAACCATAGTTTTACATTTTAGTCATTGTGACACTGAGGGAGTTACATTAGTCTTTCTGAAACTCAGTTTCCATGTATTCTAAAATAACAAATAAAAAGTGCCTTTCTCATAGGGCTGTTTTGATGATTGATGTAAATTCATGTGAATCTCTTAATATAGTATCTTGTTCCTAGTAAATGTTCAGTAAATGTTAGTCATCATCCTTATTGTCATTATTGTGTGTTTTTTTTTAATTAGGGTCACTACCATTTATTCATGACATAACCCCATGGTAAGTGTAATGGGTTTGATGTTCCCTAACCTCATCAGAGTAGATGGGAAAATAATTATATTTACTCTGTCTCAACACCTACCATGTTTGCCTTGATATTTACGTGCAGAGAGACACTCTGGGATTCCAGTTTTATAAAAAATAAAAGAGCGGACATCCAAGGGGAAAAGCTGGGAAACACAAATCAGTCTTTTATGGCTAGCCTATGTGTACAAATATTTAAGAGAGGAATTTGACAAGAACCTTCTTTTAGGCGGTTATAAAGAACAGAGAGGGGGCAAGGTTATTTGTGAGCATATGTAGCATCCCTTTCTCCCTTTACCCACATTTGTTTCAAAGTATTCCTATATCCAGGTGCACTATTTGAAAAAGTAACTCTTAAAGTATGTGAACATAAGTGAAGAAAAGCAAATGAGAATACTTTTTGATATCCTGGGGTGAAAATCATTGATGACTAAATGCATTCTATAGTGTATTTAGTGGATAGAGCTCCTGTAATAATACCATTTCTCATATTTCTAAGTAATCTGCATGAAAAAGACTCATACATGTTGGCAAGAGGATCTTTATGAGTTATTTCATGAGTTAAGCCACCACGACCAAAATAAAAGTTGCAATAATTTAGCTTACCTGAAGTAAAGGAGTATAATTACCTGTCATGCCATATCTCAGAAGTTTATTCTAAACATTATACATGCAATGAATATGTTTTTTCCCATCATGTATTTAAGCCAGAAACTAGACATATGACTTCTTGAGCCTACTGAACCAGAAAGGCATGGGGTGAGGCATTTTAAACAGTCTTGCAGGTCATTCTGATGCATGCTTAATTCTGAGATGGACTGTTTTCAGCCAAGGAAGAAGATTGGTGTTTACAGTTTTCTTATTATTATTCATTAGGAGAGTTTGTATTATTAAGCTCACATCAAGCTCAGTGCATGATATGTTGGGGAAATAGTGATGGAATGGTGAATCTTTATTTTTTTGCTTTTTATTTTTAAATTTTATTTGAGAGAGAGAGAGAGAGAGTGCAAAGCAGGGGAGAGGGGGCAGAGGGGGAGAGAGAGAGAGAGAGAGAGAGAGAGATCTTAAGCAGGCTCCATGCTCAGGGCAGAGCTGGATAGGCGCTCAATCCCATAACCCTGGGATCATGACTGAGCTGAAACCAAGAGTCAGATGCTCAATGGACTGAGCCATCCAGGTGCCCCAGAAATGGTGAATCTTTAAATCAATTTCCAAATATCCCATGAACTGTCTACAGGTGAGAATTTGGTTTAAGCCATTTTTGACACTTCATTTTATCTTAATGTAGATGGCTACGGTCTAGACATTTTATCTAAAAGTGGACACCTGGTAAATCACTTGAAAGACTTTATACTATTAGAATGCATTAAGATACTCTTATCTAAAAGGTTGAAATTTTAACTGATGTAATAACATTTGAATACACTTAGCTTTAATAGAAATAATAATAGAAATATTGGAAAGAAAAGAAGATTTATTCAATGGAGTACAATTCCACACAAGCAGAATTTATAGGCACACTGACTAGCTGGAGAATGAAAACCACACACGTTGCCCCTGTGACCTACTCTGATGTCAATTAACTTTTAGATAATTGAACATTTCTGGAGAGGTCACAGATTTTTAGGAGTACATATATAACATTCAGTTTAAATATGTTTCCTTTCTATCAGTAAATTTAAGATGCAGTTGAAAAAATCCAATGTTTGATGATTTATTGTGGATTAATTTTAAAGGAGGCTGGAATTTTATATATGTATATAGAGATATGTAGACAGGTAAAAGCTATCACTATATATAGGAGATGGATGATAGATAGATAGGAAGATAGATAGATAGATTTATCAGAAAAGCAAAGTATATCTGGAATGTTGGGATAAGGAAATGAATTTCAAGGCCATACTTGGAATTCTATGGGGCAGACCTTGTTCTATTTCTTGAGATTACTAATTTGAAATGAAATAACGTTTCTAAGGAATGAAGCTAAAAAAAGGAATTTTTTGAGAATTATGGGACAATATCATATTTATATTTCATTAAAAAATTATTTGCTGCTTATCAACACTGAACCTAACTTATACTGTTTTTATCAGCAGAGTTGAGTAAACTTTAGACTCTTTTACATTTCTCCAAAAATATTTAATGACAGTGAGGTATCAGTGTCATTATTAGCTTTTTGAAAGGCAAGCAACCAACAGATACATTTCTGATAATCTGATCGGTTTACAACCATAAAACTATCATGGGATCTATTAGAAATCCTATATATGGTTCTACAGATATTATTCATTAATTTGTTCCTAGGAACCAAACATGATTATATACAATGGGTTTGATTTTTCCCCCTTCTCACTGCTGTAAGAACAGCACATGATAACTATACATATTGCCTAAATGAATAGATCAATAATGAATGAATTATGTCAGCATGTTTTAGCATTATCACTAATTCTCACATAACCTTGAGAAGTATATATGAAGAGATGTATTGGAACCCTAGTGCATCAAAGATGTGATATATAATATTTGATCCCAGATATATCTGATAACAAACTACCTGTGTTTTCCTGCCCCAATAGATCAGGCTGCCTCAAAGTCTTGTTGACATCCATACATTCTAACATGTATTTCAGTTAAATTGGGGCTTACACCTTCAGAATTTTGGAGAGTGCATAAGGATGCATTCATCCATTCTTGTTCTCATGGCTCAATTACTTTGCTTTACAGAGATAAAGGTCCCCTTTTGATTCTGATGCATTACACAACAAAATGAAGACTTGGAAATCATAGTTCCTTATAAGTGTGGATAAGGCAAGACAGGATTGCATTCTCTTGCAACTTTTAGAATGCTTTCAAAAGCTTCTGGAATATACATCTATGTTCCAGGAATACTCAACATTGATAGCCAAGATAGTATCTACCATCACAGCATACTGTCACTTTCTCAGTCAAAACTAAATTTTCTTTTTTCTTGGCAAATCTTTCTGCAGAGGTGTGAATTGGAAGGTGATGGAAAGTGGTTGCATGAGAGGCAATCAAAGGTGCTGCAGAAAAGACAGCATCATTTTTGGTTTTCTGTTCATTGTTCTGCCTATTAGCTTTCCTGAAATACTAACTTCTTTTTCTTAGAGCAGGAGTTTTAAACTTGGGAAAGGAAAGGAGGGGCCATGAATCAGCATCATATGGTTCAGTTTTCTCAACTTGAAAATAAAGTGGAATGAAATTATTTCCATATGCACATACAGGAGGGGGGAGTCCATAGCTTATATCAGATTATCAATGATTTCTATAACTGAAAGAAAACAATATAGCTTAAGAACCATCCCCTTAAAGAGGGGTCCTTGAAAATAAAAATTATGCACACAAGAGAAATCAAGTTATAACAATGATGATAAATTGAAAAAAAGAGGAAATATTGGAATTTGGGAAATTATATTAAAATCCACACAATAACCCAATTATCCTCAATCATTTAAAAAACCGTATAATATGGTTAAAATATAAGCACTGTTCACAGCTTTTTAATGGATAGTTCCTGGATATTTGTTTTATAATTTGCATGGTAATCCAATCTCTACCAAGACTTTTCTTTTCCTACCTAGGAAATTTTCCCATGCCAGTGTGTGTGTGTGTGTGTGTGTGTGTGTATCTTTGTCTGAACACATACCTTGGAAGTCTGACCTATGGAAAATACAACAGGAAAATATAGATTTGATTTTTCTGTATCTCTTGTAAGTGAAGTCCTCAGTCCTCTGGGTAGACATTTGAGGGCTGTACCTTTATAAACCCATTTGCAGAACTTTTGGCATTTTCATCCATTTTTGTTTCCTTCACTCCCCTTTCCCTTTCTGAAACTAAGTTGAGAAAAAATGATACAAAGCAAGGACTACTGAATAATATGTTTATACAAGGTTTGGAGTTTCTAGTTTCTCATGCCTTTTTTTTCCCCTAGACTCTGCGTATTTCTTGTGTATTTTGTACACTTCCGAACTAGTGTTAAAAAATATTCCATCCCTTGCTTTGTATTAGTAGGGTAAACCGAAAAGTTTCTAACATAGCTGAGAAGTCTCAGGTCCCTTTTCAATCTCCTCTCCATGTTCCATGATACTACTTTACAGGAACTTTCCTGATGCCTCTGTGACATCATAAACATCACTTCCTAGGCTGAACCTGTGTGGCATTACTTATCCTCCTGGAGCAGGATTTTTCTGATTGGGTTCCATTTACCACTAGTTGTATAGTTTTTTCTGAAGGAAATTTGAAAGATTTTATAATCAACTATGTTTGTTAAATGGCAAAGACCATATAGCCTTCTCATGATTCATAGGTATTATTGAATGCAAGGGAACTTTACAGTTAATCAAAAGAAGCAGAAGGGAATGTTGTTGAACTTGGTTTAATTCAGTGTGAGTGCTTTGCAACCTTATTAAATAAATCACATACACACACATACACACCGCAAACGCCACACCATATATTGATGTGCTATGCCCTTTAAGTTTTCTCAGGCACTCTCTTTGAGAAATGCTGTCCTCCAGAACTCCAACTGAATCTTAAAGGCCTGGGAGACTTCCACTTCTGTGTGGAAGACTTCAACCTCTGTGTGCTACTGTCTAGCTTGGTGCTTACTGTATCTCTACCTTTCCAACAATATGTCCGCCTCGTGGTACCACATGTTACTTAATTTATGCCACTAGCACAAAACCTAGGCCTAAGGCCTTTTACTATCTAGTGTCAATCCTTCTTTCTTCAAAAGGGCATCGACTTGGCTTCTAAGAACAAATGGAAAGAAGTATATACATGTGCCCACCTTGCTTCCATCCTAAATTCTTACTCAGTAACTTATAGATTTAAAATAAAATAAAGATAATATATTTGTATTAAATAGGCCAAGATTCTCAAACAATCCCTGACACCATTTTCTCTGTCGATCATAAATCTTATTTAGGTGAGGGGCCAGAATATACAATTTGGGATCACATAAGAGGTTCAGCCAATGTGTATGTTAGCTTAAAACATGACTTCAAAAAAGACTGAGATTGTATGTGTCCCTGTAATTTGATTCCAGTGTATTTGAAAAAATAATGATATTGACCCACAAATTTAAATGGGGAGGAATAAAGGACAAGTGTTTCCTTTATCTTTAATAAATAAAATACTCAGAAATTACCAGAGGAAGTTATTCCAATAGAGGGAACTAGATTGTCTTCTTTTATATTGACCTATTAAGGGACTATTTATAATGTTTTGCTCCAAATCAAAGTCATGTAGCTATAATAACAACAAAATAAATCAATCCTAATGAAGTATATTATGCTTTTTTAGACAATGAGATTAGTTAAAATATATACTAATAATAATTATAATTATTAAGCCCTTGATATTGCACTGGATATTTCTCCCATCCAAGTACTAACCAGGCCCGACCTTGCTTAGCTTCCGAGATCAGATGAGATTGGGCGCGTTCAGGGTGGTATGGCCGTAGACTGCACTGGATATTTCTAAAATATGAGAGTTCAGTAGAGGTTAAGGCTCAGGGTCACAAAATTAGTAAATGGTGGAGGTGTGACTCACACTTAGATTATTCTGGTTTCAAATCCTTCCACTGTATTTTTTACTTATGTGTTCCCCTCTGTCAAAGGTCAGCTCTAAAAGTCTTACTTCAGTAAATGACTGTCTTGAAATATATTTTATTATATATGATTTCTTCAAATATTGTTTTATAAATTCTATTAATTTACCATCTCCTTGCTACACCCTCCAAAATGAAAACAGTACTGTATGCATTTTGTTGAGGCCATCAATTTCATCTGTTTTAAAATCAATCCTGTCTCCCTCTTGTGTATGCAGATAGATCCTGAAAAATGCCTGCTGGCAGGGAAGTTAAAATTAAATCTCCTAAATTTATTGTTTCATAAATGCCATATTTTCAATTCACTGTTTCATATTTATTAGAAAAAGACCAACAGAAATTTTTAAAATAAATAAATAAAGTAGGAAATGCATTCATTGCCAGCGTTTATCAACAGATAATTATGTTTACTTTTCTCCTTAAGCTTTATTTCTTTTCACTTAAGACTTTGTGGGATGCTTTTTGGATAACGTGTCTTATTGGTCATAAGAGTTGACATTTTTCTCTTTTGAAAAATGCTCACTCTTGATCACAATCTTACTTGTAAGAAGTATGTAGCACAGGCAATGGATTAAAAAAAGACTGCTTCCTTGGGAAGCACTGCAAAATCCTAGAAAGCCCAAGGACTTGGGAAACTTCAAGAACAGACCTTGAAACCCATGTATGCCACTTTTCATGGCCAGGGGCAGCCTCTCACCCTTTTTCAGCCTTAGCCTTACCCCCTTAATGGTAAAATGCAGTTGTCAACCCCAAACCCTGGAAGTAGTGATGTTGATTGTATGTTGGACGTCTGTCTATATTATGGTATTCATGTAAGCATGCAGCTTTCACAATTCCTTATCCGCATTTCTACTACTACCACCTTAGATCACCAAGTACCTCACCAAGTACTGGTACATAGTTTGTGTTTAATAAATATCATTTACCAACATCTCTCACAGTTACAGCCTACTAAATGTTCTTTCTGCTTGGGGCGCCTGAGTGGCTCAGTTGGTTAAGCGTCTGACTTCGGCTCAGGTCATGATCTCACGGTTTGTGGGTTCGGGCCCCACGTCAGGCTCTGTGCTGACAGCTAGCTCAGACCCTGTTTCAGATTCTGTGTCTCCCTCTCTCTCTGACCCTCCCCTTCTCATGCTGTCTCTCTCTCAGAAATAAATAAAACATTTTAAAAAATCTAAATATTCTTCCTGCTTAATTGCATTTATGCATGTGTGTGTTTTGTGCATGTTATGTGTACATTTTATTCAAAATAAAATGTTTTGTCCAATCTAGGTGTTGCTTACTACATTCTTCTTATTTTTACACTTAGACACATAGATCTTCAATTCTTCAAACAAACCAAGGGTTTCCTCCCTTCAGGGTCTTTGCACAAGCTTATTGTGCTGGCTGGAAGTCTCTTGCTTCCATTCCTTGAATGTCTAGCCCTTTCTCATTTTTTTTCAGATTCAGCTTAATGGATACTCACTTAAAAAGTAACTTTCTCTGACAATACTATATAAAGTAAATGTCTGATTTTTCTTTGTTCCCCTCTGTCTAGATGTGCCAATGTTTCCTTCATCCAGTTTTCAGAATTGAAATTATATTATGTATTCATTCTACTTTTTTTAAATAAGCCCTCTTCCTTATTTAATTCCATTAGGGGGGACTTTTTTTTGTCCTTTTTTACATTGTTTCTCTGGGTCATATTACAATAGTTAGCATCTTGTAGATGCAATATGAAATATTCAATAAATAAATATATAAGTGACTTCTCATTTGAAGAGGTTTGTGCACTATGTCTGTGAGTAAAACAAGTGTTTCCATGGTAATATCTGAGAAGTTAGTTTTTGAAATATTTGTCACTGCTGAATGAAATGAATTAGAACTATGATTCTAAAATTTCGTAAATATTCATTACATGCTAAGCATTGGCTTAACTAGAAATATAGGATATTATTTTCTTCCTTTCTTTGTTGTTTTTATTTATTTATTTTTTTGACCCATGACATTCCTAGGATAAGCCAACTTCATATTGCTACAGTATTGGTCAGAGACAAAGGGGATTAGAAGAGGTAAACCAAAGCGTATTTTTTCAGCCCAGACATAAATAACTTGATGCCAAATAGTATGCCTCAACTTCTATAGAGGGTGATTAAACTTCAATTATATGCCACTAGATTTATTTACAGTAAAAAGGGAAGTTCCTCCCTGAAGGAAAAAAGAGCTGAAGCAGTCTGTGCTGAAGTAGTTCTCAAACAATAAAATATTCTCTGGGGTTAAATAAGAGACCTTGACTCATACCTGGAAATACAACATTTTCAATATAGTCCTTGCATTAGTGAACCATCTGGATCAAATTATCCAAATTACATATGTATGGAAAGCAAGGGGTTAGCATCTGAAATGAAATCCTAGAAAGACCCTTTCAAGGGGATAGGATATAGAAGTTATAGAAGGCCCTCTAACCAGCACTGGTCACTAAAGTTCTCTATTTCTCTTTCATATTTGGTTCTGAGTGTGCTGTTGTCAAGCATAACGAAGGAAGATACTGGTTTCTCCACAGCTGTTACCTGTTCCTCCACCCGTCCAGCCAGATTACCATTCTCTTCAGAGAAAATCTGGTTTATCCCCAGCTGACTCCTTTTCAGCTCTTGATAGATGTTTCCTGTCTCTGGTGGAACAGGTCCTATATTAAGAGGTCTTTTCAGTAAGAGAGCTCCGTTTCCCTTCAGCTCTTCAGCCTCCTTTCTGCCCAGAGGATTTGAGGTATGTTCTTGCAAGTCTATCATTTCTAATTTTATTACGTGTTTGCCAGAGAGAAAACTCTAGAAGGGAAAAAGACTGTTGTTTAGGGCATTGTTTGCCACTAAATCCCCAGCACCTCACCATGTCCTGGTACATAGTTATGTCTAATAAATATTTACTGACTGACCCAAACCTACCATCCTATTAGATACATGAACTATCAGTTATATATTTTGCTTTCTAATTTTGAAATCTTTAACCCATATCGTTATTTCTGTCTTGGCCATTCGATAGGAGTCAGTGGAAAGTATTTTTTTTTATTTTTCCTGTTAAACTGAGGGCCAAGGAATTTGTAAATGATTTTATCATGACATGATTGAGTTGGAGACTAAAGAAATATATTTGTCATCTTAAAACTTTTGAGATAAATTACCTAGAACTATTGGGGAAATTTTTCTAATAACAAAGTAATTAGCAACAGAAAATACTGTATTAACAATTATGTAATAGATTATTTCAGATGATTCTAATGAAAAGGGATTCACAGTGATTTTGTATAATAGGGACTATGAACTTTTTCTGTTATGGTTGGTGGTTACTCTAGGGAAGAATTGAAGAAAAGGTCATACTTCACTTCACAATAATGAGAAGGTGGTAGAAACAGACGTGATTTCCAGTTCTACTTTCAAAGTGAACCTATAACAGTTTCAGCATTGATGTATCATATACTTCCAGAGAAGAGGAAAGTGGTGTCCCTCTTTCCTTGTTAAAAGTTTTTATTGTTTTGATTCTTTGTTTAAAGGAGTCCAATTCAGTGGAAAAGAGCGGTCAAGCACAGGACAATTCTCTGTGTTTGTGTTGATACTGGTTTTCATTTTGTGAGATGTTTTAGAAACCTCTTTCTAGAGGCTCTCTCAGTCCAGGAGGTTTTTACAGACTGAGTGTTTTAGTGGTTTGCCCTTAATTATTACCAATGATCCCCAGCTGCCTCCTCTCCCAGGAAGAAGATCCTCTTTGAGTTTAGCTTCAAATCCATACCTTCCGGACAAACCAAACATTTCAGAGTCTTCCACAAGCCTTTTTCTGAGGCTGTTGTAAAGCAGACATTAAATTTAGTGCTAGTTCAGCTCTTGACATTTGTTTTTCAGTGGTGTGTTATCACCTCATAATGAATATTGTGATTTCAAAGTGAGTCAGTGGTTGTGTTGCATTATGAGAAATAACTGAAAGTACATATGCTGAAGTTACATAAACACACTACTGTTTATGTTGGTAACAAATAATTTTGGAAAATGGTAAGTAAAAATAAGATACTGGAGCCATTAAGAGGCCTACTAATGGTGTAATGAATTACACGTGAGTTCTGACTAGCATAAAGGATTCAAGGAATTCAGAAGTTTTTTTGAACAACTTGATGTGTATCAACCAGTCGTATGTCCAAAACTTAGGCAAGCAATCAAAAATCTGATCTCTTCATGTAAATATTAACTGTACTAAATGTACCTAAACATGTTCATTTGAGAATAAGATAGTGGTAGTAGATACACAACATAAACATATTTTCACATAATGAGTCATTCACTTTGATGTGCAAAAATCATAAAACAAAGAATCAACTTTTTTTTATTTTGATCTTGCATAGGAAAGATGATGAAACAATGTTTTTTTTTTTTTTTTTTTCCTGAGGATAAGAACTGCTGAGGAATCCTTAAAACCTTGGAAATAGTCAAACTCCACAGGATAAATCTCCAGATTCCTAGAGGTTCAAAGGCATGCAGATGTAAATATCACAAGTGAAGCCAATGTGGAATTTTTGAAATTTCAATGCCATTGACTCTCTGAACTGGTGTGATGAGTTTTGCATGAAAATTTGGTTTTATTTAAATTCTAAAGCATTAGATAGATTCTGTGTGATCAACAATGTATGGCTTCAAAGTCTGTGATTGGCTATATTACCCCAGCAATGATCTGGCCCACACAATCATATCCTTGAAACTAACCTGCATAAACTTTAATCCATCTTTTTCTGCCAACTCAATCCTAACTTCTCTAAATTACATTTACTCTGTGTGTGTATGCATACACACACACATTCCACCCTTAAAGATAACAAATGAAAATGTTCAAAAAAAATAGGCCAGAGGGCAATTCCACGTGATGAAATTAGAAAACATTTAAATTAATGTTAGAATTTTTTAAGAGTGTATCACAGCTAAAAGTGACTATTTTGATAACCATATTTATGACATGTAGATGTTTTAACCTAATCACTTCTATTGCCAGAATTTTAGCTGTACTTGGCATGTGTGTGCACATGTGTACTTGTCTCTTTCTGGGAAATGAAAGTGAGGCTAATCCTTCAGATACGAGAGTAGTCTAGGGGAAAATATCCCCTGTTTTACAGGAGCGTTGTGAAATAATTAAATAAAAGTATAGGGCTAGAATGCTGTTCCTTTCTTTAGGTGAAAAAACATCTAACTCTTGTCAGGTACACTACTCGGCAAATAGTAAGTTTAATTCCTAACACCCACATGAGGCACAAGAATAGTTGGATTAACAACTCCAGTGTCATGCTGTCAGCTGCTGTTTATTTAAATTAAAATGTCACCATCCAGAAATAAATTAGGAAGTTGAAAAACGATAAATTTCTTAAACATACAGTACTTTGGCACCTTGTTAAAATCTATTACATTTGTGTTTTTTAGAACTTTACATAGACTATTTCCATTTTGACATTCAGACTAGAGCAAGTTTTGTTTGTGTTCTTCTCTCTTCCCCCCTTCCTTCTTCCCTCTTTGCCTTCCTCTCTCTCTGTTTTTGCCTGTCTTCATTGTCTGTCTATGCTATAGAAGGCAGGTTAAAAGGAAAAATGTTTGATCAGTACACAAAAATTTGTTGCTTTACTTCCACGTCTAAAACCTATTGTTTATCCTATGTTGATCTAAATACATCTACATTTTTTACAGATTTCAAAATTTGCTTTCTACAATTGGTCTTGCTGGGGTTCACTCTTAAGTGTTACTCCTATGGTTGATATGAAACCAATAGGCCCTCCCCATGAGCTTTTTCTTTCACTTGAAGGTTAAAATTCTGTCCCTACCTCTCTAAGACCTCTCTGTTCTATTCATAGCCTGAGATACTTTAAGATCCTTGTTTGGCTCTGGATTCATGGCCCAGCAGGTGGTTCCCTTCAAGAGCCAATTTGGTCATAAGTAGGGAGAATTAACAAACATCTGAGAAAGAAAAATGCTCCTTCTCTGTTCCCATTTGGGTGCTGCTAGCCTGTAACTTTGCAGACCATAAATGATGAGATGCTCACTATAATGCAGGTTAATTAAATATGAGACAGTTGAATACAAACATATTCAGCATTAACAACATGGAGATATTTACTTGGCCGGGTTTTCCATTTTCACATAAAAATGCCTCATATTCGGATGCGAATTCAGGGGCGTTGTCATTGACATCCAGCACTTTAATAGCAACAGGCACTCGTGATATCTGACTGTGGTTCCCTATGGGAAGGAAAAAATAGCATCAGCATTGAGGGTATTTCATTTTTACCGTGCAACTCAACTTTGTTCTTGAAAGCATGTGTGTCTGTTTCAACTTCCCTTAATTAGGGTGTTTTCAACATAGTGATGATGGAATCTGACCATTCAGTAAGGAAAAACAGCACGTGCTTGACTGCTTAAAAAAGGAGAAATTATCATTGCAAACACCATTTGCTGGAGCTTAGCTTTACAAAGACCATGTCTGAAAAACTTAAAAGAGGTTTCCTTGATGAAGAAAGCTTTATTTTAATGGTAAAATCCATTATACAAAAGGGAAAAAATGCTGTGTGAAACAAAGATTTATCTCTTTGTCTTGGGTAGAACACAGGCCCTTTTTGTGCTATTACCATATTTGATTGGCTGTATATTAAAGGTGAACATCAAAAACCCAGGAAAAGGCCAGAACCAAGTCAATTGTTGAAAGAATGTTTTGAACAAGGATTAAAAAAAATATTAAAGATGGGGAATCGTACTTTATATGAATTTTATTTTTTATTAAAAATTGACCTTGGTATCTTTTTGGGTAAGATAAGCCTAAGTCATTTTAATATTGTCATTTTCATCAGTGTAAACAGATAATAATCTGGTAATCTTCCAAGGTCAATTCCAACAGCAGAGAATTTAATGTATAATCCTTAATCCTTAAGTCCTTAAATTTAAAAAGTTACATACGCACCTACGTATGCACAGAAATCTGGCCTACCGATAAATTGCTGACTTTGGCCATGTGACAATTTTTCACTTGTAATAAATGCAATACAGTTTGTACCATGTAATTATAATTAGAGCTCTTGTAAGTGATATAGAATGCATTGGTGATGGCCAGTTACTTGTGTTTCCATGGCACTATTTACATGTAAGGCAGGAGGGGGGATGTGTGTGGCTTTTGAATATGAAGAGACAGACTTGCATTTGATCGAAGTCTTATTTGTGATAATTGATTAAATTAAAATCTCTAAAACATTCACTCTTTGTGTGAAATATGAAAATACTTCTAGTATGAAAATACTTGTAAAGCACACAACAAATAATCATAGCCATGTTAAAAATTTATAGTTTGTTAAACCCACTGGCAATGTTACAATATTCGAATTTAGTTAACTAAAATGGCTGCTCTCCAATGTTCTAATTTGATTAACTCTGGATGGATGAGTATTATCCTGTGGAATTCCTACTGCTTCAGTCATGGAACATAACCTCACTCCCCGAAATCAAGCCAATGGCCTTAAAGGTCTCTTCTTGTACTATTTTATATCTAATGAATGAATTGGTTCATTGAGAGAGGAACTATCGACCTCTCTAGTTTCAATGGAAAGAGTTGTATAAAAAAATCACATGACCCTAAGGGAAGGAACTTCTATTTTATCTTTGGTCTACTTGTGTAAGGTGGATAAATAGGTTGTAAGGTATTGTAAATACAACATTATTGTAACCTTAAAGATTTATACCTTTTTCCTAGGTGGACCATGAGTTGGATAGCAGCTGCTAGAGAGAAAAGGGAACCTAGTGTTTGCACTAAATAGCAAGGTTTGGGGCCCCAGTTTTGCCTTGTACTGCCTACATGATCCTCAATAAGTTCCTCAACCTTTTATTTCTGAGAAAATTGAAACTGAAAAACTTAACACTTTATTTCCAGGATTATTATAAAAGAAAACATGAAGTGCTCAGATAGTATTAGGCACATAGTCTTGGGCATTTGAGCCTTTGCCCTTTGTAACTGTCAGCATGATCAGTACCATGCATACTGTTTAGTATGTGCAGTAAGATATTTCACATAATTAAATCTTCAATCCTACATAAATTATAACTGTATAGAATGTAAGTATGAATTACATTAAATTCAATGTAATTGCCATATTTTGATGGGAGACAGTTAAAAATTAACTCGAAGATAGAGTTTTGGACTCCCAAATATAAAACCTTTGCATAGCATAATACTGATGAACTTCAAAAACAAAGTATATTAAGGTAACTAATCGTGGCCTTTTCTTCAAGAATACTTAGTCTTATTCTAAATCTTTACCTCATGAATGACCACTATTTGAAGTTTGAGTACAAATATCACATACCAAAATCGATCTATCATGAACATTCTCAGAATTGTACAATAATTTGCAAACCTCCCTGAGAGACTGAACAGTTTAAGTTCCATATTTTTGTTCAAGGTACTATTTCATCCAAGTACAGTCCCTTAAACTGACTTATTTTGTAATTCTCTACCTCTCTAACCATTCAACTAATAACCAGTGATCAAAATAGGCTTAATAAGTAGCATATATATAATAGATAGTGAAAAATAGTGCATACTTTTTGGAAACTATTAAGTACAAGGAAAAACTTTGTATCCTACTGCTTTAAGTATGATTTTGCTCCTTGGAAAGTGAGGAAATGCTAACCTCGAGGCAGATTCACAGACAATGGATGATTGGTCAACTCTGCCAAACTGATGGTCTTTGTTTTCCCTTTTAGGATGCACACACCTGACAGGCAAACATGCATACACAATTTTTTCCCCTCACAATTATGGCAAAGAATAATTATGCTAAAGCTGGTGTTCTTTTCTCCTCTTGATCTCAGAGTTGGAAAAAATTGTAGTTATCTTTCATATCTAGATGGGCAATAGGTGGCAAGATTCTAGCACAAACACTAAAAGCTCCATGAGCTTTTCCATGGGATAATTCTCAACATGAAGGTACTATCCATTTTCTCATATGTAGTATCAGGGATAAGGTGTTTAAAACTATTCCAGGGCTCAGAGCCTTAATGTTGTGGTTAGAAGTAATGTGGGATGGGCAGCTATCACTTAATACTGTTAGGAGAGCTTGAATGACAGAAGGTTCTTCTAATTAAGGTTTTTAATTTTTCTCCATACTTCTATGAGTAAATAATTTCTGGTAAGATAATAGACAGTGAAGTAAATGATTTTTTTTCCTTCATTTTGGCCTGTGGAAAACGCAGAACTAAATGTGGAATCCACTTCACACAACTGGAAAGAATCCCTTACTATGTATTTGGTGTATTATGTTGACCCAAATCCAATGCATATTTTACATTTATTTAAAAATGCCCAAATTTACTAAACTCATATTTTATTACATACTTAAATTTGATATATTTTGAGGTGTTTGCTTTTGACTTAGTAGTTTACAGTATACCTTATTAAAAGAAATCTAAATTGTACCCCCTGGTACTATGCTAGTGGATGGTTAGAATTTCTGTAAGCTTAGTGCTTACATAAAACATAATGGACCGTTAACCCTAACAAAATAATACAATCCCTTCTCTTTTTAACTGTGGAATTCCTGATTATCTTAAGATTCAGCCCAAACATCTCTTCCCAAAAGACTTTCTAACACACAGTTCAGGTTGGTTTTTGTTTTTGACTTGTGGCATGTAAACATGAGGATAACCACTATCCCATTTCCCATAAAAACCAGTTAAAAATTTTCATTTTAAAAATCTAATTAATTTATTTTTGAGAGAGAGAGGGAGACCATCTGAAGCAGGCTCCAGACTCTGAACTGACAGCACAGAGCCTGACAGAGAACCTGAATCCACAAACAGTGAGATCATGACCCAAGCCAAAGTCAGATGCTTAACCGACTGAGCCACCTGGGTGCCTCCATATATATATATTTTTTTTTTTTTTTTAATTAGAATTTTAAGCCGGCTCCAGGCTGAGCACAGAGTGTGACATGGGGCTTGATCTCATGATTCTGGGATCATGTCCTGAGCTGAAATCAAGTTGGATGCTCCACCACTGAGCCACCGAAGCACCCTGAATGACACAGACACATATTTTTTTTAAATTAAAGTCTGTGGAAAATGTCCTAAGTGCATACAATAAATAAAAATATTTATTCAAGAAAACCTGAATGTTGGTAAGAGAATCCTGTGGTATTTGAATCAAGACCTGCTTCCTTCCCTTACCATTACAGCTCAGGACAATGAGAAATCTACTCTGGACAAACACAACCAAGAGCACAGCTAGTCAAGGGATATATACCCAGAACTGCTCATATACCTGTTGCTCACACTAAATTTGGGGCAGTTGCTGGTTGGGGGCTGCCCTTTTCCACCAAGTCCCTACTCATGGGACACACTTAAACTTTTGATAGGGTCTCACTGAGGATGGTGGGCCCTGATCTTCCTTGCCATGGCTCATAAAGGGAAGTTTCATGCTGAGAGAAGTGAACCAAGAAGACTCAAGGCTATTACTCTTCTCCACCAGACTCTACCAACACAGGAGACACCACTCCTAAAGCAGTGTCACTTAGAAAGCCTTGGCTGAGTCATTTTGTCTGGGGTTGAGTCGAAGAATGAAACGTAAAGCACAAAGAACTGAATCTTTTAGAAAGAATGGACATCATTTCTAAAGGAATGTGGAAAAGATCAACACCAGTGATTATCTCCAAACAGTGGAGATTGTTGCTACTTGCTGGAGGCAGGGCAGCCAAGGCATTCTTTGGTTTTAGTTCAAGAACTCCAATCTCTGCCTCGATGTTCACAGGGATTTTTTTTTTTTTCCCCGCTTGCCACGTTTTCTACTTTTCTGTCTCTAATAAAGACACTTATTACGGATTAAGGCATACACAGCTAATCAAGGATGACTTCATCTTAAAATCTGCAACTTCATCACATCTGCAAATCCCCTTTTTTCACATAGCACATTCACAGGTTCCTGGGGTTAGGACCTGGACTTCTATTTTTGGGGGCTGCCACTTAAGCCCCTATATTCCTTCTTCTCAAAAGCTAGGACCTTTGTGACTAAATAGAATGATACTATCACAAATGTGCTCCTGTCCTAGAAAGCAAAGATATGTATAAATACTTGAGTTGTCCCTGCTTCTTTGAATTCATTCTTCAACACAATATATAAGCTCAAGGATGTTGAAAAAGCTCATAACTCCCTCCTGAGATTTTTGATAACATCCTTTTGTCATTCATTCATTTATTTTCTCATTCTCTGCTCTTTATTTATCCAATAATGTTCTAGTAACTGTTTTCCCAGTTACTAAGACAAAGCTCTTACAATCAAGGAGTCCACGGTAATCTAGGTGATACATTACAATGGTTTTATACCTTCATCTATCTTACGAAATAATCCTTTACAAAATGCAGAAGAACATAGGAGGCTGAGACCTTGTACTATAGTCAGAGGAAAGATTTGAACCAGGAAATAACCTTTGAATTAGCTTTAAATAATGAGTAGAAATACCCTAGGTAAAGAAATGTGGACAGATCTTTCAGATAGAATTAGCCACATTTGAAAAGGCTCAGAAAGCTGGAGACCATGCCGTCACCAGTATGTCACCCTAATTTTAAGAGCATCCAGAGAAGTAATTGATGGTGATGCCAGAACACAAAGCTGAGGCCATATCAGGAAGTTTTCTGTCACATGTTGATGAGTATGGGCTGTATTATGTGATCACTATGAAGCCATTGAACTCTTTCTTGAGACTTATAATTTTAAAATGTTACCATAAAGCAGACAGGCAAACAAAGTTAACATTGGCTTTATTTTGTTTTCTGAAGTATATGCTGTCTCAGAAATTTACTAATTATTTCTTGAAATTGTTAAAATAGAAAACAATGAAATAAGGAAACTAGTGCTAGTGTCCCCCAAATACCCCAAAACGTGTTACCATTATCTACATTAGATGAACATGCATGATTGAAATTATTGCAAGTGTCATATTTAAATGCTGAAGATTCACTTTTATCTAAATTAATGAAATTATGGCAGTTCAAATTTTAAAGATATTACAGAGCAATAAAATTAATTAGATAAGCTTCTGAGGAAATTATTCATGTCCTTTGTGACTGGCCCCAAAATGTTTGCCTTTCATCTGATAACAAACATTAAATATAAAGATATTATAATTAGAAACTTGATTAACATTCATTAAAAATTAATTTTCTAAACACAAGAGATGTGACAAAGTGGTCTGGAAGGAAAAGCCTGTTTCAGTTGGCCACAAAAGTCAGACTGTTTTCACATATGATGGAAGAAAAAAATGAAATGGCACCTAGTGTAAACAACTCCTTGACTTCTACCACTTGAATTGTAGTGACTTCCTGTCACCTCTCTGTCACAGAGCCTCATGAATTGCCCATTAATTTTGCCCTTTTATAATCAAAAGTAATGGAATTCTGCCAAGTCTAAGTTACTTGGGAATTTGCTTCTAACTAGTTTCCATGAGCTGTTTTTGCAGACATCGATTGAAATAAACAGCCTCTCTTTTTCAGACTGTAAGAGAGAAAAAATGATTTGACCAATTTAGATATACTGGTGGGGCTCAATAAATAATTCTTGAGCCTTCTACAAGTACAAGGATGGAAGCCATGAGCAGTAAATTACAGTCAACAGGGGAATGCAAAATAAGAGAATTTATAATTGAATAGGGATGAGAGGAACAGTGGAAGTTTATAAAATAGGAAGATATGAACTGAATATGTGATAGAAGAAGATAGCAAGTTAGGACATTTAAAACAAAACTGATAAGAATGTGAAAGAAAGTCTTGGAAAAGGATTTTAGGAGCAGACTTAGGTGCTCTAGTGACGAAAGATAAAACTTGTTGAGGTCTATTATGCCCATCAATGACATGATAATTTCTAAATTGCTAGTGGATGGTTTACCAATCAATAGGGTATTAAATAGGAACAACTTTGGAATGTAATTAACCAGTGGATATCAGCATAGGAGAAATGCTGCTGGGGATAGTTTTGTTAGGTTATTCTCTCTACAATATAATTTTTACAAGTTACCCTTTCACTATCATGACAACAGTGCTGATGTGTTGGTTCAGTCTTTTGACCCCTTCCAATACATACCAAGAAATTTTTGCCTTCTAGAATGTATTGATGGCAGAGCTGACCACCAGAATTTTCATAAATTTTTATTACATAATTGTGAAAGTTTTGGCAAGGCAGAATATAAAGGAGACACTCTATTTTACTCCATAAAATCTCTGTCATATTTACAGAATAGTTGAGAATTTTAGAACTGAAATCAGATGGGGGCTTTAGTATCAAATAAAGCTCATAAGTCCTACTTTTCTAGTATCTAAATAAGGAGTGCTCTCAATAAAGGGAGAGAAATGCTCTCTCCTGAGGGAAGTGTGGATTTAGACATTTTTAAATGGCTTAAACTCTCTGGAGAAAATAACTCCAAAGGGTGACTTTGGTTCAAGTCTTCACTGACCCCATCTGGTTTTCCTAACTGCTAAAAAGCATGCTACTTGGCTACACCATTTTCAAACACTCTCCAAATGGGGAGAAAATGTGTAGCTCTTACTTATTAGATTCATCTTACATGAACGTAGAAATTATAGAGTCCTGCCTAAACATGTGGCAAGTCCTCCACTCCACCCTTTTCCTGTCTATCTGCATTAACCCTCATTATCCTTTTCCTCCGATCAAGTGTTGAGGTCCTTAAAACTAAGTAATTTATGGTTGTAAAGTTATGATTCCCAGGAAAAAAGTTTTCAAGCCATTGAGGTGATAACTTTTTGAACCTCTTGCAGTCTATATTTTTAATAAATGTAAAACTTTAATAGTTACATTTTAAACAAAGACAACATCTATGTCCATTTATAAATGAAAAGTCACTATTAATGAGAACAGCTATTCTCCATTTTTCTCTCAATATCTACTATAAATTATTACCTACTTATTTTGTTTTTTATTTAATATAATTTTTTGTCAAATTGGCTAACATACAGTGTGTAAAGTGTGCTCTTGGGTTTTGGGGTAGATTCCTGGGGTACATCACTTACATACAACATCTAGGGCTCATCCGAACAAGTGCCCTCCTTAATGCCCATCACCCATTTTCCCCTCTCCACCACCTCCACCATCCACCCTCAGATTGTTCTCTGTATTTAAGCGAGAATTTAAACTGTAAAAGCGTGGTTTGCCTGCCTCCCTCTCTGTAACTATTTTCCCCCTTCTCTTCACCCATGGTCTTCTGTTAGGTTTCACAAGATCCACATGAGTGAAAACATATGGTATCTTTCTCTGACTGACTGACTTCACTCAGCATAATACCTTCCAGTTCCAACCACATTGCTGCAAATGGCATGATTTCATTCCTTCTCATTGCCAAGAATTATTCCATTTTATGTATAAACCACATCTTCTTTATCCATTCAGCAGCTGACGGACATTTAGGCTCTTCCCATAATTTGGCTACTGTTGAAAGCACTGCTATAAACATTAGGGTACATGTATCCCCATGAATCAGCACTCCTGTATCCCCTGGAGAAATTCCTAGTAGTGCTATTGCTGGGTCATAGAGGAGTTCTATTTTTAGTTTTTTGAGGAACCTCCACATTGTTTTCCAGAGGGGCTGCACCAGTTTGCAACAGTGCAAAAGGGTTTCCTTTTCTCCACATCCTCGCCAGTATCTGTCGTTCCCTAAGATGTTAATTTTAGCCACTCTGACTGGTGTGAGGTAGTATCTCAGCGTAATTAATATCTACTTTTAATTGTGCAGGCTTACACAATTTGTTTCTTCTATTGTCTATATTTTTGTTTTTGCATGTATGTGTACATGCATATGTGTTTTTCAGTTTGTTTTGTTTTAGATCTGTGGATCGCTTTTGCTCAATTTCTGACTCAATTAGTGGCTTTCTCCTTGTACAGTCCTAAATATATCTTTCTGACCTTCTCACACATCTCCTCTTCCTCCCAACTACAACACATAAGGAAATAAAATTCTGTGTTGAGTTTATAACTCCCATGTCCTCTTTGATAATCTAAGTCTTCTTTCAAAAATCTTTCCTTTTACTCTGCCAACAAAATTACATTACACCTCTATTACCAAATCCTCAGTGGATTTTCTTTTCATTCTAATTATTTCAAATAGGATTGATTCGAGATTATTGGAACTGAATTTCTTAAAGTTACTTTTACAATGCAATTGAGTTTAAATCCCTTATATATTCAAATATTAATTAAGGAGACACACTTTCAGAGGGATTGATATATATATCCAATATTAAGTTCAAATGTTCATTCAGCACCAGCTTATAATAACAGTTATATTTAATACATATACATGCATGCACACAAAACAAACTTTATTAGAGAAGAAAGCTAATACTGTAAACTGCCCCGCACTTATTGCATGATCTGGTATGTACCATATCTTTGGGGTTTGTTGGGTTACTGTGAAGATATTTTCTCTCAAATGTAAATATATACTCTGGGTATGTAAGATCTGAAATCCTATGATAAGAGAGAAATATCGTATGTAGTAAAGAAGTATCAATTCTTTTTTTTTTTTTAATTTTATTTATTTATTTTTGAGACAGAGAGAGACAGAGCATGAGCAGGGAAGGGAGGGAGACACAGAATCCGAAACAGGCTCTGAGCTGTCAGCACAGAGCCCGACGCGGGGCTCGAACCCACGAACCATGAGATCATGACCTGAGCCGAAGTTGGACGCCCAACCGACTGAGCCGCCCAGGCGCCCCAAGAAGTATCAATTCTTGAACATCCCAGGACTCTCAGAAAAGGTATATTATATGGACTCTAGTCATCTTGCTCATATTTATGCAAAGCTAAGATGTGGTAAAACTGAAATGTGATTCCAGGACAGTCTGACCAACAAGTAAACAAACAAATAGGAACAAAACTAATTTTTCCGCACAGGCTTTTTAAAATATAGTACTTATAAAACATAATCTTAGAGGCGCCTGGATGGTTCAGTCGGTTAAGCATCCGACTTCGGCTCAGGTCATGATCTCACGGTTCGTAGGTATGAGCCCCTGCGTTGGGCTCTGTGCTGACAGCTAGCTCAGAGCCTGGAGCCTGCTTGCAATTCTGTGTCTCCCTCTCCCTCTGACCCTCCTTTGCGCGCGCGCGTGCTCTCTCTCTCTCTCTTTCTCTCTCTCTCAGAAATAAAAAACATTAAAGAAAAACATAATCTCAAAACATCATACCAACTTGAATATAAATCACTCCTCTCAAAATACAAGACCATAATAAACAATATAAAAGGTTTGATTTTTTTCCATTATCATGAAATTTTCTATTAGTGAATTTATTTAGAGAGAAACATAGTAGCCATATTTTTTTTCAAAGTTCCTGGGATGGCTCCCCTAAATTTTTTGTGTAGGGTCAACATTGGTAGTTGCAGTCAGCTATGCAAACAAGAAAGCATATAAATCTTAAGGTTTTATTTCAGTAGTTTTTTATAAAATGAACAAACCCACGTTAGCCACCGTCCAGATCAAGACCACCATCATAACCAGCTCCTACAAAGCCTCTCATGTACCCCATGTCAGTCATTCTGTTTATTATGTAACCTCTTCTGTTACTTAAAACTGTATTAGTTTGCCTTCCTCACAATTTTATAAAAATTAATGTACAATAGGCTTCTTTAGCTCCATATAGCAATTGTTAATTGATTCCCATAGTTGTATGTAACTACAGTTTATTTTTCCTACTACTTTGAAAATAATTTCATTGTATAAATAAACCACAATGTATTCTCTTACTGGTAGAAATTTGGGCCATTTCAGTCTCAGTCTCTTTGAAAGTACTACTATAAATAACTTCTGTATGTCTTTGGTGCAC